>NC_084915.1:18336419-18468919 GCF_949316345.1 Pungitius pungitius
TTTTAAAAAGAATTACCAAAAGAAGTTTGAAAAGAAGTACTCATTGTGCAGGTGAACGCCCCAAATGTATATTTATATATGATATTATTAGATGTTGAATGTAACTAAATTATATAAAGTCAGGTAGTTTAGTGGGTTCCAACCTAGGGCTCAAGTTCCTGCACATGGTCACCAGATACACCTGATGGGTCCTAAGATGATTATTGGAAGAAACTACTTTTCAATTTTTAATTTCGGTCTTTAACAGTAAAACCAAATGAGAAGTTTGTAAGTTTCTCTAATAGACCTTTTTCACAAAAACCAGAAATGTGTAATCAATGTGGAAGTGGACTTCATGTCAAGCGTCAACACATCTGGAGATAATGGAGTCTTCACAACTTCGCTCACAGATTTACCTACAACTACATTTGCTGACGTTGCAAGACTGGTGGAGGAAAACTAACAAAAATAAATAAATGGTCCACATTAATTTGTCCATCAGTATCAAGTTAGCTAAAGTGAGAGCGATCAGGCTAACTGTTAGCTACTGAACTGTTAACTAGAATTACAAATCATTAGTGTCACTTAGACATAATGCATGTAGAGTATAGAGGATATAGAATGCATTACTAAAGCATTATAGTCTGCTTTAATGAAGCATTGTGGTATCAATTTGTTCTGTATGGTTGTCCAAGTGAACGTCTTGTGTGTAGCGACAATAAAGTTAAAGCCGAACGCAACGTCAACAGCTGCCGTTTTTGGCACCGCTCAAACCTCCCTTTTGATTTTAGGGGTGAAATGGTTCCAAGGAAAAGGACTAGAGCTCATATGTCAAACCCGCTGCCCGCCGTCAGTACTGTTCGGACCGTCAGGGCCACCCCCCCGTACATGACCCGAACCTGAAATGAGTTTGACACCTCTGGGCGAGGGACAGTGATCCCTAAAACGTAGTCATCTGTCTGCTGCAGACACAAGTGCTTCCATAGATATGAATGCTCCCCTTTTAACGCCTGGATCCATGTTCATCAAATATCACCATCAACAAGAAAGGAATGAAACAACAGATTTAGCTGCTTTTGGAAATAACAAGAACAGCCCGGTACGCTGCAATAAACTATTTCTCTTTGCTTGCGCCATTTTTTTAACGTTGCCCCGACCGGACAGGAAGAAGATCACCACAATGATTGCGTATTTCAGGTAACAAATACGGAAGTTGTGAAAAAGGTCTATAAGTATGAAGTTGAAATACTTGAAAGACGTAATAATGACCAAAGCCTCGTGATGATAATGAATTGGAGGGTTGGAAGGAACCTTACAGGAGACTTGAGGTGAAGTGACCCAGTCCCTCTGCAGAGCGTCTTTCGTTGACTACGCACTCAGGTTTAAGACTTGTTGGCTGTCTGTCTGTCTGCCTGTCTGTCCGACTGTCTGTCTGTCAGTCTCTTAATCTGTCTCTCTGTCTGTCTTGTCTCTCTCTCTCTCTCTCTGTATTTGTTCGTCTTTGTCCTTGTTGGTGTTCTTGTCCGTCTTTCTCATTGTTTCAGTCGGCCCGTTTATCTGTCTGGTGTCATGTCTCCTCTGATGCCTGTCTGACTGCCATCTGCCTGTCTCACTACAATCACCACGCTAGTGACCCACCCACCCATCCATTCATTAATTCATTCATCCATCCATCCATCCATCCACATTGCTGGTTCAGATAAAACCCTTGGTTTCGATCATTGTTCTTTGGATCAGTCACTGAAATAAACTAGACAGGTTTATGTTTGCAGCACAGTGTTGTTGGATTGAATTAAGAAAGTATACCTTGGTCTTAACACTCTGTAAGACGTTATAAACACGCTTCTGCACTACACCGTACCAACAAAAACCACACACAGCGTACGGTCTGAGTTACACCTTGCAGGACTACACTCTGTACCCCAAGCTGTACAAGACTGCACTCTGTAAACTACACCGTACCAAAACACACTGAAATAAAAGCTAGTCACGTTAAAACCTAGGTTTTTTTCATTTTATATGACAGCAGCCTTTGAAAGTTTTATTTCTTCTCTTCCTTTGTTTCTGTCAAAAACGTTTTTGTGTTTTTATCAGACCATTCTTTCTTTGTTCAGCATTTTACACACAGCCCAGAGTTGGAGAAAGGAAATCGTCTCCAAAGATCAGATAAGCGCACAGTTTGTTGAGTTAAAAATGTAAATCAACAGCGTCAATCCCTGTCACACAGAAACAAAGACAACACCCACCAAATTCTGCCTGGGTGGTGAAATGATTTGGGATTTCTAAAAAGCTAATTAATAAGCAGCAGCTTCTATCAACAGATAATACTATTCGTAGAAGTAAGAAAAGAAGAAAACCGAGCCATGGAAGAAACAAGACGGTCTCCCAGCAACAGCGTTGCGTTAAAGCTAAAAGCTGAGCGTGTTGGATGATCTCAGGTTCCATCTTGGTTCTCTGGCTCTGGGTCGACCAGTAGTTCCCTCAGCCGTCACAGCCGCTTGGTCCCATGGTTCCACCGGCTTCTGTCTGTGACTGCTGGCATCGGATCATTTTGACAGTTATTGTTCCAAAGTGATATTGCTACAATTTTATTTGTTCGACACTATTCTCCAAAACTACAATCGACAATCTCCATGTCCCACTTCAATCATCTATCCAACTTTTGGTTCATAAAGTTCAACAAATCATTGGACTGTTATTTGAAATTTGGTTAAACTGAATGCGACCTGATAACAGAGAAAACAATTGTTTAATTTGTTTGTTGATTTCAACAATGATTCCATTTTTTGACACAATTTAACCATGTGCCCCAATTTTATAAATAGTAAGACAATTATCTTTTTGACTTTCTTGAACTTACAAATTCAAATTGACAGTGTATTTGGACTCACATAAAACAAGTTTAATGTACTGTATGACCATCAGCTGGACCACTAAAGTGAAGTAAAGATAGGTCAGTTTGGAACAAAGCTCTTCCTTTGCTCTCGCCTTCATCACATTGATTATTCATTTTTAATTGTTGCCATCGTCCCGTCTGAATAAAGCAGTTGTTCTCAAACTTTTTCTGTCACGATCCACTTTGGAGATAGAAAAATGTTTGTGATCCACTGTTCCAAACAGAATTGTAGATGAGCTTGAGAAACAAGATACCCTGTTTGGCTCATGATTCATGTCTCTTTCCATCATCATAGAAAAGTCACTGCTACATTCTGCCGCTCTAAGCATTGAGCCTCGCTGCTACGTAAAGGGGAACAACAGGCAAATTGTTATTTTTTAAGTTAACATCGTTCCTTTATTATAACAATATTTCAACCCTCCACCTTGTGTTTGTGTCCAAACATTTGACAGTTGTTCCTCCTTTATCTATCAGGTGAATGAAAATGAATGCGAGTGGAGCATTGCACCGTGACGGGATTCGTTTCCTGGTTTTCAACCCGGACCTTATTAAAGTGTTGGTTCCTTCACTAGTGCACCTCACAGGTGCTTTGTGGTTGGGGAAGTAAACGTTCTGCTTGAGCTTCAGCAACGCTCCAGCTCCTCCTGGAGGATCCCCATTGGTCATGGGCCAGTTGTCTCCTCCCAGTCTGTCCAAAGACAAACCCTCTGGGATTCCTCAATTTGGCCTTCAATTCCCTTCCTTTAATGGTGACGTCTTCTTTGGGCGCTCATATCAACCATCCCATCTCCACCAAGATCACATAGTAGATAGAAAGCTTTACATTATAACTCAGCGTCCAAAGCCTGCGTTACTGCAGCCAGGGGCATCACTCGTGATTCATTCTAATCCATTATTAAGACCATGGCTCTTAATCCACATGTATGGGGAATAATGAGCAATATTCAGCTGAGCTCAGCCCTTACTGAACTACTGGAGTAGCCTTAGGGCCACAGCACTTTAGATGAATTCGACAACCACAACCATTGCTGAAGTCCCGAAGAGTGAGTCAAACTACCAAGACTCTCAAGTCTATCAAGTTCTTTGTAAGACCATTATGGCAGAATCCCTCCTGAACATCTCTTAGGCTAACCAACTGCCCTCACCCTTCAACTTACTCTTTGTCGTTGGTGAGACCATAAAGCTGTTTTTTTAAATGCGTTTTAATAAACAAAGGGAGTCACCTGACGACCGTAGGGTTCAGGTCTTTTCTGATGTTTCTTCATCACCAATGAACCAACCTTCTATAAAAACTGGGTCGTGCAATTACATTAAGCAGCAGATGCTGAAATGATGCCACACCATGCATAACACATCGACGTTCGCATAGAGCAGTTGTTTCATACAATAATGAATACTGTAGATTGATTTTCTTTTTAGAAATATGGAAGCTCAGCAGAGTGTCTCACACTAAAACTATGTGGATGTGTTGAGCACAACTTTCAGTGAGGAAACAACATTTTAACAAGGTCTGGTTTGAAGAGCGGGGGAGTTATCCTTTGAAGAGCCATCCATTGAATGATGATAACATGCCTGTGATGAGTAGATAAATGCAATGATGTTGCTGTCTTCACTATGGCACTATGGCAGTGCTCATTAACACCAAGTTACCTTCTATCCCTCATTACTATCACCCCTGAAGAAACCCTGTAAACTTGGCAGTATTAAAACTGAACGAGCAGGGCATGTTGGACAAATTGAAAAACAGATGGTGGTATGACAAGGGAGAGTGCGGCACCGGGGGAGGGGACTCCAAGGTCAGATCACCGTAAACCCAACGGGTAACGACAGGCAATGGCCGCCGGGGTAACCGGCAACAACCCACAGCTTAAATATCAAGCCAAAAACACTCGGGAGGCCCCACGGAAGATCTACCGGAAACCTACCGGTGTCTTTCACAGTGGTAGAAGCATTTCGTTCCACCTCTGGAACAGGAGGGGATTTGATCCACCGACCTACTGATCCAGGGGGTATTTTACACAAAACACACCTAGAAAACAAGAATTAGGCTTTACCTTGTCTGCAGTTTGGGAACAGTAGATCTAGACGTAGTAGACGTCTATTAGTCGATTCGGAGGCGCAGATCGGAGCCTTGACGCTTGCTTTCATGTTTATAGCTGTGATTGATCCCGTTTGAGTCACAAGACCAGACCTTAAGATGTGGATCTGAGCCGTTTTCCCCTAACTTTGAGCTCGTGAACAATGCACATCGCACACACAAATGCACATCGCACACAGACGAGTGGAATACGACTTGTTAAATCATTTCGTTGGCTGCAGGTAGGAATCTGGGCCACTGCATTTATATTGTATCTAATTGGGCCTTTGTAAAGAAGTCAAATCTACAAAGTCCATTTGTGCAGACATTTCCAATAACTGGAACCCAAAAAGTAAGACCAGCTAAAAAACTAAGCTATCAGAAATTAACCCAGATGATCCGGTTAGCTCCCCATGTAATATACCCTCACGTTCATCTCGTCTCCTCCTGGAACGTCGGCTCCACCTCTCAGACGGAGTTGACTCCATTCCACCAAAACGTTTTTGGTCTTTTGGGCAGCAGACTGCTCTGTAAACTCAAAGGTCCCGCAGTGTTTTCAGCTCTTGCCGGTTACCCAAAGTGATATAGTAATACACATCTCGCGCGTAGGGAGTCAGGCCAAGCCAAAGCTAGATGGAGTATTAAAGCATATCACTTTGACATTTACCAGAACAGTTTTTATGTGTGATTCTGCCTGTTTTTTGTTTCTCTTACTGTCAATGTTGACGTGTGCCAAAGCATCTGTACTGCAACTGCCAGTTTATGACATAATGGCGGCTGCTGTAGGCGTCGCAGCCCCGTTGCTGTGCAGCTGAACAATAACATAAGATAACATGGAGGTGCATAATGTTATTTATGTTATTCCCAACCCCCTACCCCTTCCTCTCATGGTTCTTTTGAAGAATCCCAGTAAACCTAGCAGTACTGAAGCTCAATGAACAAGCCATCTTAGACAAGTTGAAAAACAAGTGGTGGTATGACAAAGGGGAGTGTGGACACAAGGACTCCGGCAGAAAGGTCAGTTCTTGAGGTTGCTCGGTTCCGAGGTCATGTGTTGGTTCCCCCCCCCCCCCCCCCCTCCCCACCTTACCCCATCAGACCCAAGCCCCCAAACGTCAGCAGGTACACTCTGAAACGAAACGTTTTTGCAGATATCAACTTCATTTTTTTGTTTCTTTCTGTAAGGATTGGGAGTTTTTCTGGTAGAATTCCGACTGTTTATCAGCATCTAAATAGTTAACACAACGTAACAATAGAACTACGATTGTGGGCTCATCTCAGGCGCCAATCCAGAAAGACACAGCTAGAATAAAAGGAATTGCAATCAAAACATATCGTCACTGTTAATCTTTCCAGACATTACCAGACGTTATTTTGGCCTCCATGTGTTGAATTTGAATTTGATGTTTTTGTTCAATTTGAACGAAGCCAGGCTAGCAGTTTTCCACTGTTTCCACTCGTATGCTAAGCTAAGCTAATTCAAACTCGATACCTGCTGGCGCCAAAGTCTGTCTTTGTGACCGATAACAGTGTCGTTAGCTTTGGTTTGCTGAAGAACTTTTCCCTTTTAGAGTGTAACACTGCTGGTCAGCTGACCTTTCTGGAGGGCCGGAGGACAAACCAATCAACGAGCGGCCCGATGAGTATTCTGATGTTGTGTGAAAACCTCACCACTCGGATTTGTGCCTCAACTCGGGTCCGATGCTCTCTTAAGCATCGAGTACTTCTTCGTCCAAACACAGACTGCAAATTTTGCGTCCAGTCAGATAAATTTATGCAAATTGACGAAAGAATGAGCTGAGCTTCAGCCGTTCTGACGAAGCGGACGTTCTCTGAGATAAAAGGTTTTCACGTCTCCGGATCAGATTTCCTTCAGGAGGCTTTTCTGCGCTCAGCTTTCCTTCTGCTCTCCAGAATAACTGGTGGTGAGCGCCGCTCGCTGAGAGGCAGCCACACACAGACGGGGCTCTGCATCACTTTTTAGCATTTACATGGTTTTTAGACTGCAGCGTCCTTCAGTTCTGAAACAACCTTAAATTATTTACTTTTTTGTGTCTTTCTCAAGCAAGAATTTTGATCTTTTCTGTAAAAGAAAAGATTTTAAAAGTGGAATGTTCTGTCTCCCTCTTTCTGTTTGTGGCTGCCTTCCAACACTTGATGAAATTTAAGCTACTGACTACAGCTTTACCCCCCCCCCCCCCCCCGCCCCACACACACACACACACTGTCCCGTTTCTCCTGTATCGCTGGGTTAAATGTATTAAAGTGTTTGAGGACCAAGAACGTCTGACTTGAAAGTCTCCTTTTACAGTTTTTTACAATCACTATTACTATTTTCAGAACCTTGATGTCATTTTTCAAAACTCACGATACAAAACTCACAACAGTCTTCACCTGTTACACAACTCTCCAATGTTCAAAACATCGCATTGCATAAGCTGATCTTTAAAGAAATCTTTCCATTGCGGGTTCATTGGTTAAAACAACAGATTTTTCATGAAATACCAGGAGAAGATTACTTTAGATCACCCACACACAAGATTGGTTGTTTGTACAATCATTCAATAGATGTACAAAATAGATGATACGGGTTTCATTATTGTACTGAATGTAAATACATCATAATGTTACATTGAGTCATATTGAAGTGATTTTAGTTAGTAAATGAACAAATTTTCTTTTTGTGTGTTGTATCCAATCAATTGAAAAAAAGTGTTAGAGTTTTGAAAAACATGTAATTTGATCATTGGTTGTGAGTTTTGTATCAAGAGTTTTGAATAATGGCATCACGGTATCAAGTATCAAAGTGATTGTAACAAACTGTCATATAAGTCGACAGAAGCCGATTGGCTGAGAGTTAACGTGACCGTTGGGAGGGAGAGGAAAGCTCTCTGATAGGCTCAACCCAACTCACAGCACTTCCTGTTGAAGAAAAGGCCCTCCCACTTTGAGTACTGTTTCTTCCTGCTTGAATTTTGTTTTTGTCGAACAGGCTGCATGCTATTGGATATCAGAGCTAAGCCACGCCCACAAAAACAAGCTATGCATGTGACAGAAAAACAGACAGCTCGACCACCAATCAAATCCCCCCTTTTTAAGCAGGATTTGTTCAACTTGAGTCAGAATATACATAGATAACTTTTAGGTTGAAGCGAATATAACTAAAAGATCAAACTCCTTTCATTAACTATTGGTCTTTAGAGATGCGGTTTTCTTTATTTCCTTCACTCTGTTTGCATTTATGTGCATGAAGTTGCATGTGACGCATTATAAATATGGATTATTATCAAAGGCTGTGGTTTGAGGCAATACAGAAATAAATCTGTTTTATTTGGAAACTAAAGGTCTGTCGGGGGATTCACCAGAGTCAGATTGTACCGTTTAACTGCTAGCACGAGTCAAGCTGCAGATAGGATGGATACTACATTACCCAAAATGCACCCGGACAGTATCTTTTATAGCGGTGGGTGTAATGTATTTATCTCAGGACTCCAATCACTGCAGGTCCATCTTCTGGGGTCCGTTTCAAGTAGGAGGTTTTACAACCTCTGAGTAAACCCCTAAACTCTGAGTTGATTTACGCTGAGATGGAAAAGTTTTCACTGCACCCGCTTCTTCAAACGGACCCAAGATCACCCAGAATGGTCATCACGTTGGCCAACAGCTCTAAATACTACAATACCCATGAGCCTCAGCTGTGTAGAGAGAGACAGATAGAGAGAGAGAGACTGCAGTAACGGAAATATAGAGACGTTAAATAGATATAACAGCAAGTAATGCTAACATTCATGCTAACTGATATGATTTAGTTAATTATATATATATATATAATGGTAGCTTAATAAATAAATACCAGACTTAATAGAAACGATTAATTTTACAGCCTCGATCACAGCCTTTTAAAAAGATTTTGAAAAACATTAGTTAGAAAAGATCATATTATAATATTCTTAACAGTAGTGATGTCATATCCATCTGCGCCGTGATTGGTTGTCCCTGAACCCCGACCTTCTGCGCCGACAGGACAAGACGAGCGCGCTGAGTCTGAGCAACGTGGCGGGGGTCTTCTACATCCTGATTGGTGGGCTGGGCCTCGCCATGCTGGTGGCTCTGGTCGAGTTCTGCTACAAGTCCCGGATCGAGTCTCGGAGGATGAAGGTGGGTGTGGTTTCGGAACAAAGTTCCACCAATGAATTTTATCTGCAGGTCGGTAAGTCCCGCCCCTCTGACACAGACTGTCCAATCCAGCGTAGCAAATTTACCTCTTTACTCGATTCCAGTTCAGTTGCGTTGCGGTGATACTGGCGACCTGGAGCGGCTAAGCTAGCATGAGCTAGCGTTAGCATGGCCGTGCTCTCACTCGTTTGGTGTGGACTGATGTCATGACGCTGCGAGGGCATTACCAGTTTCAAGTCTCATGTAGCGTGATGCTCACGTAAATTATGAAGATGTGACGGCATGTCACTCCTCCAATAAGGTCACTTCCTGTTCACCAGTTGCAGAAAAAAAAAATGGTGCCTTCCAAAATGCAGAACTCGAGGTTTGAACAGAACCGATGCTTGACCAGGTGTGTTTGTAGCCTGAAAATAAGAAGATCGTTAAAGAATAAATCCTGAACGCATCATTATTCATGATATTTATTTATTGTAAGAAGAGAGACCGAAGCTCGGCTGATGTTGTGAGGAAGCAGGAAGCGGCGCTAGAGGCGACGCAGTAAACGAGGGATTTCTTAGTACGAGGCCCGATTCAGGAGATTAAGTCTGGATCCACATCATTAGCTCCAATAGAGGGGGGGGGGGGCTCATAACAGCATTACTGTTATTATCTCAACGCTCAAACACAAATATTCACTCAGTCGGGTCTGTGGCCTCCAAACACAACACGGGGCTTTTTGTTCAAAAGGAATTGAAAACGCCTCCTTCTATGAGGCGAATCAGTTGAGAGGAGAAGCCTCTTCCTCACACAGAAGCTCCTGGTGGTCCTGCATGAACGCTTCAATGTATTCATGTCATTGGTTGTTGCTCGTCACATGACCGCCGACCGTCGCTCGATGTGCCTTTCGATTCCTTTCTGTCTGTCCCCTGCAGGAGCTCATCGATGCCGCCATCAGCTCCGGCCACGGCGGGATGGCGGGCGGAGGAGGAGGCGCGGCGGGAGGGGGTTACGGGGGGGGAGGGAGCGGGCCGGCGCTCGGAGGAGAGAACGGACGAGTAGTGACGCACGATTTCCCAAAAGCCGGTGCCCAAGGTTTACCCTGCATGAACAAAGCTGGCGGAATGGGACTCTCCTCATCGGGCATGTGATGAAAGCAGAGTCTCCTGATTGGACGGGACGCTCCTGTCGGCCTTCCTGCTTACCTGGTTGTCCGTTGCACAGAATGGGAAAGAAAAGGAGGGGAAAAGATGGAGGAAGAGGAGAGCAGTGAAAAGGAAAAGATGGACAACAGAAGGAGTGTTTGTGTCCAGTGACTGAACACAACAACACTCTGATGAACAGAGTGCACTTGAACACAACGCGAGCTCCAAGAGGAGCAACTGGTCTTAAAGAAATGAACTTTTTCTACACACGCCTCCTTTTCTCCTGCAATAACACCAGAGGAGGGATTTCTTTTTCTAAGCTCCTTTATCAATGCACCTCCTCCTCCTCCTGTTCCCCATCCACCCTCCATTCCTCCTCCTCTCGTTTCTCTGCTGCTCCTCCTCCCCTGTCTGCTCCTTCTGTTCCTCCTCTTCCACGTTCAGAAGCATCACTTTTCACGCCGGAGAGTTTGAGCATGAAAACCTTTTTAAACTTGGACACTTGTGTTGTGAAGATATTATTAAGGAGACCATGTGATCCGCCCGCGTAGTTGATACATTATTAATAAAAATAACAATAATAAGTATGAAGTAGTAAACATAAACTGATTGATGTGGACATGTGGAATGTTTAAGTCAATAAATGATTAAGAAAAATCAAGAAAGACAACCGAAGAACATCCTCCTACATTTTAAATATTATTTCAAATATATTTCCTTAATTGACGAACGTCAACTATTACGTCATCGATTCAGGATTATTTAGAAGCTCCTCCTGCATCATCACTTCCACATTAAACTACTTGGAGATACTGTGGACTTCTCTCTTCCAATGAGACCACGTTAGCACGTTAGCACGTTAGCATCGAGCGGAGGTCGCTCTCGTGTTTTTGAAGATTTCTCCTGAATTTCTCCTTATTTTTCCTTTTTCTGGACTCGAAGCTGCGGATGAGTTTATTCTATTTTTAATACTCTGAAAGTGAGCAAATATCAGGAATAATATGTTCACATTTGTTTGATGTTAATGAAGAAGAGCTTCACTTTGTGTAAAGGTTTTACTTTTAATCCATTCATCAGTGTATGATGGTTTGGATTTGTTGACACACTCATACTTATTACTCTGTTATTTAATAAAAACTCTGAACATTGGAAATGGAACAGAACATTTCTTTTGTGGTTTTAAAGACATTCCTGGTCTCCAGAGGTTGAATCCAGATGTTGACAAAATCGGCTTCTACTGCAGTCTGCATGACTTCCTTTACTATGACTTTTTAATTTTCATTTTAGACTATTTTAGGATGAAGGAGGCCGATGATGACGATGAAGAGTCTCTCTCTAGTGTAGTTATCAGCCAGGACCAAGTGGCAGGAGACCCCCTGCAGACACTCTGGTGGGTGAAGGTTCCTCTGAAGCGTTTAAATATGAAAACGACGCTGCACGATGAGATTAGACAGATTAGACAGATTAGAACGTCTCCTTGAGGGAGCTGACTGAGGGGAGAACCCCCCCAAGGGAAGGAGAACCCTGACCACTTCAATTCAGTTACAACCAACACTGAACTAACAGTAAAAGCACTGAAGGACGCATCTTTCTTTTTAACAGCACTTCGTAGGCTTCTCACAGATGACCTCTTCTTTTTCGCCATGGCCGCCGTCCTGCTGCCACAGCGGGACTCTACTGAATGAAGAGGAGGGACAGCTGGTAAGCAAGTTGGCGTCTAACAAGAGACGATCCAAACCAACAGGCCATCGAACCGCTGCTGGTCATCCAGACGCACTTCCTGCAGGAGTTGGTTAAACTCACCATCTGATGATGTCATGACTCCAAACACGACGGTGTTTGCAGCTCCGACGTTTGTGTAATTTCCAATTAAAGAGCAGAAATGGTGCTTGTTTCCATGGTGGAAATGAAAACTGGCTTTACAGAGTCAAGCCACGCCCCCTTTCAGGAGTGAATGAATCAAAAGTGCGAATGACGACAATTAACCACAAATTTCTCTTCGCTTTTGGTGAGAATGCAGCATTTAAGCTTTATTCTGTGTAGTGACCAGCAGGGGGCAACTCCTCTGCTCCCATAGACGTCTATGAGGAAATGACTCTACTTCTGTGTAGTGACCAGCAGGGGGCGACTCCTCTGGTCCCATAGACGTCTATGAGGAAATGACTCTACTTCTGTGTAGTGACCAGCAGGGGGCAACTCCTCTGCTCCCATAGACGTCTATGAGGAAATGACTCTACTTCTGTGTAGTGACCAGCAGGGGGCGACTCCTCTGCTCCCATAGACGTCTATGAGGAAATGACTCTACTTCTGTGTAGTGACCAGCAGGGGGCGACTCCTCTGGTCCCATAGACGTCTATGAGGAAATGACTCTACTTCTGTGTAGTGACCAGCAGGGGGCGACTCCTCCGGTCCCATAGACGTCTATGAGGAAATGACTCTACTTCTGTGTAGTGACCAGCAGGGGGCGACTCCTCTGCTCCCATAGACGTCTATGAGGAAATGACTGTACTTCTGTGTAGTGACCAGCAGGGGGCGACTCCTCTGCTCCCATAGACGTCTATGAGGAAATGACTCTACTTCTCTCTTGATTTATCCCCTCAGTAAACATTGTAAACATGAGTTTATGGTCTCAGTCTCTAGTTTCAAGTCTTCGTCAAAGCAGCATGATGTTCATTTAGTGAATGAAGGTCCATATAGAGTCAAACAGACCATAAAACAGGGATGCTTTAGGGCGGGGCTTAATGTGAGTGACAGGTCTCAACCGAGGACAACGTTCTTGTCTGGACTCATGTCCTGATGGACTCATGTCTGTGTGGACTTTTGTTCTTGTGAAATCAGTTTCATCCCAAATTCTGTTCAATTCCAAAGTTTGCAACTCGCCAAGAACGGTCCAAATCTCCGGATGTGTCTCGCTCCGCCAGTTTTACTGAGAATGCGTTGGACCGGTCCTTTCATTTGGTAAAAGGACGGGTTTCTATTTTTATTATATTTTTGATTGAACAGCACGTGAAATGTGCATTACAAATAAATGGTATTATTTTCAAATCAGAATTCACAGTGGTTGCAGAGTTTGATGAGTTTGTTGGAGAACGTGTTGCTTTTTCAAATGGTCACTTTCAAACTACAAAGATCAACAAAGTGAAGGTCATTTCGGCTTTTTTAATTGATCCATCTCTTGATCTAATGTCTTTATTTCCACTTCTTTCTGTAACTTTTCTTTTCTCTAACGATCATCTTTTTGTCCTCGTTTCTGTCCATTAGCTTCTTCTATTTGTCTTCCTGAGCTCCCTTCGGGGTCCTGAGGGGGGACGTCATTTCACGTAACACCTCATTACTCCCGCGGCTGTGAAGGAGGACAGAACGTCGGGGGACGAATCCAAGGCGACAATGAGCCCCACTAAGGGACGGATTAGGAGCTTGTGGTCCTGAAGAGGAGCACGAGGAGGAGGACCTCGGTCCCCAAACATCAGCGAGTTAGATGTATCTGTTCCTTAATGTGCACCATCCCACCCACGTCTAACGTCCTGTCTTCTATTGTTTGGATCGTCTCAGTAGGAACAATCGAGCGTAGAGCTGAGAGACGGAGACACAAAGTCCCACGGTCTGAGGGACGGACAGATCTACGTATGGACCAACCACAGTGACACTATAAAGTCTTCATGACAGAATAATAATGTTTCCTATGGCTTGGGTTGCCCCTGACAACAGAGACCCCCCCCCGTCCCATTAAGGTGGCGATTCCTGGGAGGAGATTATCGTGTTTGCATTAATCACATCAACCAGAACCTCTTTCAACTAACACACGTTCCCTCAGTGTGTGGGAGGAACGTCACATTAATCCTCATCACACACACTTACACAACTCCACAAACGTGGCTCACACACACACACTGTGCGCTTTGAATGGAGGGATTATTATAATCCCACGTGACACATCGTAACGTCACGGAGGAATTACCCGGGAACATCTGTTGAAAAGCGCCTGGATAAGAAGAGAAGAGCAGGAAGGACACCGAAGCCGTCAGAGACGCAGGACAAGCTGCTCGTCTTCTACCTGCCAGAGAGGATTCTGGGGCTTTAGAGTGACCATCAAACACCTGGTGGGACGAGTGCATTGGCTGTCAGGGAATTAACCGACGCCAATCAAAGCGAGGAAAATGTAATTATGGATTCTGGTTTTACAGCAGAGAGCCGTTATCAGCAGATTACACACATAAATGTAAATGTGTATATAAATACGTGTATATATATTATTAATATATATATATTATGTCCCTAGCATGTCACTGCTCCTCCCGTCCCGTCAGCAGATGTCTGGTGTCACAGTGACATCAGGTGGACGTCTGGAGAAGATCTTCTGAGCCATTATTTTGCTTCCTTGTGCTTCGTGCTGCTGAGATGCAGCGAGACGCTGTGGACACGGTTTTGCCCCACTGGGACAACTGGGTGTCCCCACTGGGACAACGAGTCAAACTGTCTTCTGGGGAAGAGGACTTCGCTCTCAGAAGCATAAAAACGTTCCATCATTATTATTACAAAGCCGTGAAATGACTCAATGCAGCTTTCTGTTCTTTATTGAAATGTTTCGGTTTGCATGAAAAAACATAAAAAGTAAAAACATAAAACTACAGAGAAGTAAAACATGAATAAAACAATCAGAAATGTAGTTTGACTTCTGATCACATGACTTCTCCAAAAGATATGAAGTATAAAGTCACCTGGAACTACACAATAACTTATTGATCCCAAAGTAACTAATGTTTGTTGATCAGAAGCTTCAGAACGCAATGAGTCTCCGATCAGTTTGTTCAGACGTCAAATGGATCAATAAAGATCAATGGGATCACCGCTTAGCCAATAAATAATCAATTACATCACATGTCATTCAGCTGAGGCTTTTATCCAAAGCGACTTACAATGCATTATAACACATGCGTTACATTCTGCGTGGGGAGCAGGTCGGGGTCAGGGGTCTTGCTCAGGGACACTTTGGCGCATGGACCAGCTGGGGTTTGAACCACCAACCTCGTGGGTCCCAGCAGGTCTCTGTGCTCCATGCACCTCCATCACCTCCATCACCACAATCACTCCTATAGATCCCCAAAGCCGATTCATTACGTCGTTTGATGAAACATTTAAACTCAAATCCTCACTCACAGATGAAATAAAAACAAAAGCTCACTTACATAATATTTAGTAACAAATCTATATTATATCTGTATTTAATGTATTAGTTTTACACACTTAAATGCCTTTCAGATGCTTTAAACTTATTTCTTCATAACATCTAAGTATTTAGTTTGTTCAAGCGTTTGGACCTCGATAAAAAAAACTGAACCTTTTTAAAAGTGCACAGACAGTGAGGACTAGAGAGCCGGCCCACAAAGTCCAGACAGGAACCACGACCCCCCCCCCTCCCCCTCGTTGTTCTTCAGCTGATGATGAAGACCCTCGGCCCTTCGTCTCTCATAGGAGGAAGACTCTCTATCACCATGTTGTCCACTAGTTTATATTTATTCTCTTTTTTACTCCTGCTTTGTCCTCCTCCTGCTCGTCCATTGGCTGATCCCTCCTCTGGAAGCCCCGCCCTCTCCACCGGCTGAGCAAGCTGATTGGTCAGCTCCTTCATTGACAGCTGAAAGACACCAGAGACAGTTGTACTACGGGTCAGCGGAGTCAGGTCCCCAGAGGACATGTCCACCACAGCTTCATTCATAACGTTATGATGTTGAGAGGGGGAGGGGCCACATACCTGCATCTCTCTGAAGAGGTGGAGCATGGCCACGCCCACCACAATGACCAGAAAGGCCCCCAGCGTGGTGACCACGTCCACGGCCGCCATGCTCCTCCACTCCTGGAAGAGGATGATGGAGGTGGACAGAACCACGGTGGTGAAGAGGACGTAGTAGACGGGGTACACCAGCAGGGTGTTGAAGGTGTCCAGAGACTTGTTCAGGTAGTTCACCTGCAGGCGGAGAGACAGGTCAGTCCTCTCTGGTCTTCTCATGAAAGACAGATTCTGACAGATTTCTGTCTCTGTAGCCTCTACGAAGTGTTAAAGTTCAGATGAACGTCAAGTCAGAGCTTCATGTGTTTCGGCTGCATTCTGTGTGGTGACCAGCAGGGGGCGACTCCTCCTGAGGCTAAAACAGCCAGAGAGAATCGTTCCTCGTTGGCATGCTAGCTAGCCTTTGTAGCTAGCCTTTGTGGCTAGCCTTCGTAGCTAGCCTTCGTAGCTAGCCTTCGTAGCTAGCCTTCGTAGCTAGCCTTCACTTGGCTGTGCGGCCGACTCATAAATCTCCGTCTGGGCCACTCTCAAAATTTCTACGGAATTTTCTAGTTTCAAGGTTTTTGTTCAAGTTTCAAGTTTATTTGGTACATTATGAAATGAACTCACCTGCGTTACTATGGAGACGATGAGAGTGAACAGCAGGATCCAGGTGAGAGGATTAGTAAGCACCGAAACATCACGAAACACTGAAAGCACAGGAGGTCAAGGAGTTCTTCCATCATGTTTTATCATGGTTTTTTTTATCATGTTTTATTATCATGTGTTATCCTTGTTTTAAATGCGGGGGGGGGGGGGGGGGGACCATTATTATTATTGCAGTGACGTCTCACCGGTGCTGATGGCGATGGCGAGGCCCTTCACGGAGGACACGGTGAAGGCCCCGAGCAGCGAGCAGATGCTGACGTACACAAAGATGTTGGAGGGTCCGACCCGAGGAGAGAAGTAGAACACGAGCACGAAGCACAGCAGCAACACGGCCGCCGCGTACAGCAGGAAGCCTGGAAGACAGCCGCACGCCACCACAACGCCACGCAGGAGGTCAGGGTTTGTACAACAGGGTTTTCTGCCCATGATTTGAGGGAATCATCTCTCAGAATATTCATTCAACACATTAAAACAACACACATTTCTGACCTATAACTAGATCAACAGGAAAATCGAACAGGAAGTAACGGTTCCTTGACTTCCTGTTTCTTCTTTAAAGGCCTCGGGTTCATCTCACCCTCAAAAGGAGCTTAACGTCACGACAATCCGTAAGAATGAAAACGCAAGCTAACCGGGCTCCAGCAGCTTGTTGGTCATTTCCCGTAGTGATGTCACTTCCTGTTCCTGCGGGGCGTGGATGACCAGCAGGACGCTTCCCAGCATGCACAGCAGACAGCCGAGCTTCCCCACCACGTTCAGCACCTCCCCCAGCAGGTAGGAGGACAGAACGGCACTGAGGAGCACAGAAAGACGTCTCTGGTTCACTGCGAAAAGCCAAATGCGTTCGCTGTGACCTTTGACCTGAGCTCCTACCTGATAAGGACGCTCAGAGCGCCAAGCGGGGTCACCAGCGTGGCCGGAGCGAACATGTAGGCGGCGAAGTTACAGACCTCTCCGGCTCCCACTGCAGAGAGGAAACGCCGCTCATGATGTGACTCCGTGTGAACCCGACCACAAGAAACAATGTGAATGAGGCTCTTACTGGTGAGCAGGCCGGCCCACCACAACCAGTCCTTCAGGTAGCTGTGACCCCCCTCACCTGCTCGCAGAGACAAAACAAGTCACACAATGGTTAAATCACCCATAATGCACTTTCCCCGATGATTAAATGACTTAAATGTTGAGTCTTGGTCTCCTGCTGAACTCTGAGTGACGTTTGGTGTCTTCATCTCTCACACCTGGTTCCCATGTGACACAAACAGCTGATCATAGGAGCATCCCCCTCCCTGATTATAATTTTAGATTCATAAACAATTTATAAACATTTATGTCCCTGTAAATCAACCTGCTGAGGGTTTAAACAACACGTGATAAATGACTTGTTTCGTATCATTAACACGGCGCCTGCTCACCTGCTCTGGTGTGTCCGTGGCTGGCCAATCGGAGGAGAGCTTTCTTCTTGAGAATGACGCTGCCGCCGATGAGGAAGGCCGACAGCACGGCCAGGGTCAGACCCAGCCAGGGGTTGTAGGCCACATCTGTCTGCACATCTGGAGACGAAGCAGTGCGTTTGTTTCGGAGGTTGTGAACCTGAAGTCTGTTTGTTTGATGGGTTCATGTTACGCAGAGAGCTGTCAGCGAGAACGAGACGCCGGCCAATCAGAGGGTGTTAAATGGTTGCCCCGGTGAGCACATGACGTACCGGAGTGGGAATGAATCTACAGGTTCGTTTGAATAGTTCTCTTTTGACTGTAGTTGCTAACAACAAAATCTGAAGAGAACAAGCAGAGTGATTTATCGTCATCTAATTAAAACCAATGAAGACCATTACTAACCAGGACTACTGCAGATCAACTACAACCAATAATAACAAGAGTAACTATGGAAACAGGAAGTCACAGTTCATTGGATGGAGAGAACATCTGGTTGTATTTTGAGAAAAAGAAGAAAATAAGGCGGATTTGTTACAAAATCCTTCAACAATCTTTGAAATAATTAGGTAGCAGCCATGAGGAAGGCTGACAGGGTCAGACCCCGCCAGGGGGGGCGAGTAACATCTGGCTGCACATCTGGGGACAAAAGAGTGCGTTTGATCCTGGGGGTGTGAACCTGTTTGTTTATTAAATGAATCACGCCCAAGAAAACCAATAATGGATCTACTGAGAAGAAGGTTCAAGACTAAAGAGAAAGAACCACCAGGACAACAATCAATAAGGACAACAATCAATAAGGACAACAATCAATGACACATCAGGACTATAGTTCGACTGAGACCAGTTCTTCACTGTTTAAATACTCCACCTCCTTTACAAACAAAATGAAACTAGATCCTGGAAAAACAAGGATGTTTACACAGAAACACGGAGCTTAAACCTGAGTGTGTGTGTGTGTGTGTGTGTTACCTGTGCTGTTGCGGTCCAGGTGTGTGTGGAACAACACCTGACCTCCAGAGACTGAACACACAGCCGACTGCGAGCCGCACCACAACCTGAGCAGAGAGCCTGCAGAGATGTTGCATTCCTTAAACATTTCACTAGCATCAGAACCATTGAACTCATCTGGAGCTTCAATAACCAGCCGTAACCCACGGTTACCGCTGCAAAGGCTTAAATGGAAGTCAGATGATCTCATGAGAAACACACTTATTGGTTCACCGGCTGCTCGCTGGTCTGAAGGTCGAAAAGTGGTGGAACAGGTCTGACCACACGATGAAGAGCACGAGGAGCCTCATTGTCTACTCTGTCAACACGGGGACAGGTTACTGTTAATAACCATGGCAACGGGGACGGTTTTATCACCAGGAAGTGGTCAGTGGTCACAAAATATCCATATTTCACTATGAGGGGTTTTATAACTACATCTTTTTAAAATTCGAAAAATTAAAGAAGCTTTGTAGCAACAAAAAAGAGAGACAGAAAGGTAATAAAATCAAATCAAACCAAACAACAAACAGATTTCTCAAATAAGATTTAGATGTATTGTATATATTGTAGTTTGTTGTTGGATATAAATAAATTGATTTTATCGATTAATCACGTAAATACATCACCAGATTATTCAATACTGACTGAACAGCACAGAAACTAACTAGAATATAAATAATTCGTCATAAGGATTAATAAAGGGTTTGTTCTTAATAATAAGACACTTGCGCTTCGTGTGTTTTCTGTAAACACGTTAAATCGGACGCACGTCGTGTTGCGTTCACGTAAACATCGTAACACACAGTCTCCTCCGGGAGAAAGGAAACGCGAAGACAAATCGATACCGGGGGTTATCGATGTTAGGCGTGTCTCGTGTCTTACCGTTACCGCACGTCTCGTTGTTCAGGTGAACATCTCTCATCGTGCTGGAGTTCGTCGGGGAAACAAACCGACGGGGACCGACTAGGAGGCAAAAGGCTCCGGTACATCCGGCCGGACCAACGCTAAAATCCGGGAACGAGGCGCGAGGCTCTCGGTATGACCGGGGGAATGTTGGCCGTAAACAAAGCGACACCTGACCCCACCCCGCCCAGCCCCGCCCCGCCCCGCCGGGCGCAGCAGGTGTAGTGCAGCAGGTGATATGCGGCCAAACACCGGAAGTAGAGGCAGGAAAGAAAATAATACAGGTTTTTTACAATCACTGTAAGAGCCATTATGCTCTCTTTTTGACTGTTGTAGTTCCACTGGAGAACACTGGGTGGAGTATGGGTTTAAGGTGTATGTAGATAATCAGGGAGCAAGGGAAGCCAGGTGTTGGGTTTAAGGTGTATATAGATAATCAGAGAGCAAGGGAATGGGGGTGTTGGGGAAGCAAACAGTTTTTGACCGTGAGGATCAAGGGTGAGGATCAAGAGTCATGGTGCATCAGAACTATGGATTGTAACATGTTTGAGCATCAGAACTGAGCAAAAAATAAAGAAGATAAAATGCAGTAGTGGACTGGAACTGGATTCATTTGGAACCACGCGTCAGATAGCCCTACAAAACACCTCTACTAGTGACAAGATGGTAAATTGTCGCTAATTTCAGAAGCATTTTAAACTCTTGATACAAAACTCACAACCATTTTTTAACTGATTCGATACAATTCACAAAAAACAAAGATAATTTGTTCATTGGACCAAAAACAAAGTATTTCAAAGTGCAATTCCTATTGAAATGATGCTTCACTTCTTCACACCATGCTGCAGGCCTTGTAATGACTCCCCATGCACATCTACCAGCCTGTACCCTCCTCTCCTTCACCCCATGGCGGTAGAAGGTGTACGATAGGTGCCTCCAGGCCATGGATGAAGCACGCGATGACATCACAGCAGACCAGTGTCAGGCCTGGATTTACCATGATGTTTGGCTGATGAAAGCATCCTTCGTGATGTGGATGAGAACCTGTGGCAGATCTACTAGACCGGCTTGATGAACATGTTCATGTAGGTGATCCCACCTTTTCCCTCCCAGCTGAGGAACAGCAGTTGTTTTCATGTTTTGCATCTAATTTCTTTTGCTTTGATTCAAATAAACCAATGTTGTGATTTTATTGTATTTCATAACAGTCAAATAGTGTTCAATGATTCCAGGGTGTGTGTACTATTCTTACTAAAGTAGTACTTTTAAAGGGATGTATTCACATTCAGTACAATAATGAAACCTGTATCATTTATTTTGTACAGCCATATGAATGATTGTACAAACAACCAAATAGTGAAACAAAAAACAAAATGAAAGCGTGGTATTTGTAGATTAATTTTGTAGATGTTTGTACTTTGTGGTGCAGCAGATGTTGTGAAAAACAACACGCACCATCTTTTAATAATTATTTGGGATGTAGGGAAATTGTGCAAAAGTAAAGTGTGAAAAGTAAGTAAATGTCGAAATGTGCTTCTTGTTTGACAACATTGAATATTAGAATGAAAATACCACTCTCAGATAGAGTATCTTTTCTGTTTTGTTCCTTCTTCTGACTGTTTTTGTATCAATGAGGAAATATATTTTATATTAGATTTAAAGGTTTGTACTAAACACCATCACTGCTTGTTTATATCATTAATTATGAATGACTCACTACTTTTTTAAACCTGTTTATTTTGTTTTACGTTTTCATTACTTCACAACAAAGACAGAAGTAAACAATTAAAAAAAACACCAACACACAAATCGTATTATCTTAATTCACAAAACTTTATTTTGTAGGAAAAATAATTTCATCCACTTCTTGTTTTTTTTTTCAGAGAAAACGTTCCACCGAAGTGAAGCTGGAGGCGGGGCTAAGTTAGCCAGGAAGCTAAGCTAGATTAAGCTAAGCTACTCAGTTGCAGTAGTTTTGCAGGTCGAAGATGTTGCAGGGCCGGTGGCAGCACTGCTCCACGATGCCTCGCTTCACCATCATCTCCATCTGGTCCTTGAAGGCAAACTCAGCAACCTCGTTCTCTCCGCCAGCCGCTGCAGAGGCTCCGCCCACTTTCGAAGGCAGGAAACCTTGTGGGGACAAATAGGTGTTCAGGTGTATTATTCAGTTTATTAACTATGTTCTAAGTTCTGATTCTGTTATTTATCAATTATCCTCTGAAACAGAAATATTTAGTTTTTACTATTTTGGTACTAATACTTTTACTTTACTCATACTGTAACAGTGTTTTTTTTTACTTCTGTGGTATTAGGACTTTTAATTTTTAGTAAGTGCGTTAGTACTTATACTGTATCGGAGAAGTATCACATTGTGGTATTAGTACTTCTACTTTAACCCAGTATTTTCACATTTGTGATGTAATGTTCTTTAGGTTTCCCGGATGCTGTATCACTAGATCAGTATTAGTACCACAGTACTAAATGAAGTACTCCAGAGGATCTCACCCATCAGGGGGTCCACGTCTCTCTTGGGGTTGTAGAAGAAGCCCCTCTCCCCACAGACCAGGTACAGGGCGTCCACCAGGTGAGACCCACACAGGTGTTGAGGGCCGGCGGCCGCGTGAGAGCCAGGACACGACCAGACCAGTAAGACCAGTAGAGACACGGACTGGAGCCACAGAGACGCCATGGTGGAGGAGAACTAAACACAAAGAGTGTGTGCTGTTAGTCAACTGCACCAGGAACCATGAAGAAACACATACGTGAGCAATATTCAAAAACCAGGATGTTTTCATGAAGACAAGGAGAAGAGAAGAGGAGGTGATTGACCACAAAAATGAGGAGGAACAGGAAGGAGAAATAGATGGAAGAGGAGATGGAGGAGAATATAGAGGAGTAAATAAATGAATAGAAGGAGGAGGAGAAAATGTGTGGATGTGTAGATGGCGATAGAGGAGATGGAGGTGGACATAGAAGAATAGATAGTGGGAATTAGAGGAGATGGAGAAGTAGATGGAGGAGTTCGCGGAGGAGTAGATAGATGAGATAGAGGATTGGATAGAGAAGATGAAGTAGATAGAGGAGATTGAGGAGTAGACGGCGGAAGAGATGGAGGTGAAGTTGGAGGAGTAGCATCTCACCTGTAGAGGAGGAGGAGGAGGACACGGTGGAAAAGGAGCAGCAGAAGAAGGTCAGCTGGGAGCTGGTTGGTGTGAGGATGAACTGGAGGCGTCCTCCTCACTTATACTCCTCCAACTCCACCTGGACACCCCCCTCGAGTGTGTGTATGTTTGTATTACCGTTTTTGTGGGGACATTATTCTGTTGACACAGCCACATTGTGGGGACTCCCCCCTAATGGGGACGTACAACATCAATCATTACATCGTGGCGTGTGCGTGTGTTCACGCCTGATTGCTCCTGATTGGCTGGTTTCAGCACTCAGTAAAACACACAGAGCTAATGAGCCGACGTGATCTGATCACCTTATTGACGAAGGCTGATCACAGATCAGCTCCCCCCCCCCCCCCCCCCCCCCCGCTGAGCTCAGCATCCCAACAGATCACTTCAGACCAGTTTAAAGGCTTTAACCTTCCTCCCGTTGACGCACATCACTTCCTCCATGTAATCACCTCTTTTTGCTCAGTTTGATGCACTTTAGGTTCAGAACGTGATTTAATACTCTTCATTTACATTTTTTTCCAAATTTAAGTAACTTCTGGTGATAGTTTAAAGGGAAGAAACGTATTTCTATTTATCTTGATTTGAATAAATGCTGCTTTTTAATTTTCTTTTTAGAGTACTAGAATTTACATCTTGAGTGTTTTACTAACTAACAACTTGCATTGTTTGTCATTGCTGACTTTTTCATTTTTAAATATATAATCGTTTTTGCTTCTTTTGTCCCGTTTTTACCGGTGTGTTATTGATTCATATATTTTGTAAAGTACTTTTATCTTAAGCATGGTGCTTAACAAATTAAGCTTAATCTAACTGTTATTACTTCATTAGTTTTTTCCAATAAAACTCAAACGTGACCAGCACATTGTTTGTGACTCAGAACCATGTGAAAAGTCGTCAGTAGAAACAGAAAACAGGCGCCAAGTGATTGGACGAACCACCTGTCAATCAAATCTTTAAACCTGATGTGTGATGTTTATGATGAGATGCTCTGTGAACTCGTTCAAACTGTTAAAATAAAACAATAAGCGTTTTAGTGAGATGTAAAATGCAGGAAAGCAGTGTAAGAATAACCATCCGTGTTTAATGGACGTCACATGATGGCTGACGTGTGTTTGCCGCTTGGAGAGAAGCACAACGAGCCGTGTTAAGCGTTGCCATGAGGGAAATAAAAAGGGGTTTGGAACTTCACTCGTCTCATCTAAAATCTCCCAGAAACCAAAGCTGTCGTCTCTCACTTATTAACCCACGTCCGGTGAACGTATTATTAATTAATAAAGTTTAATATCTTACTGTTGATTACAATGAAATTATTCTTCTCTTATTATTTGGTCCCTTTATATTATTTGTTGTATTTAAATGATCGATATTTTCTTCAGAAATGTTTCAACTGACATATTTATTGGGTGTCTTTGGTTGGATATTTTCTGAATGATAATAAAACACATGGGAATAGCTAAAAAAGTTACATTAAATAATAATAATTAATAAAAAATAATAGGGTGATGCTTTAGCTATATTTGTATATTTTAATTGTATGATGTCATTTATGATCAAACATTATGAACTTCCTTATGTGAGGCTTTTGATTTAATTGAATGGAGTAGAATGAGAAAACAATGGCATCTATTCAGACAACCTGGTGACCACCTGCTTACCTGTAACCGGTAATATTTACCTGAATGAAGTTTGTTCACACAGCAAGTGTCACCAATCAATGAATCAATAGTCATTAAGTGTTTAATCTGTCAGATATTCAGGAGTTGCAACCACACAACGTTTAACACTGGAAATTAAACTTTGATTCAAACTTTTAAAAGAGAAATCTATACAGTAAAAATATGATAATTATTATATCATTTAATTTGGAGACTGAGCTGCTCAAACATCAACAGTGGATATGTGGTCTTTAACAGATCACATTATTTATGAGTAAAATGAAACGAACATGCTATTTAATTTGTTTGGCTCAAGTCCTTAGAAACAATAAAAAACTTTACAAATCCAAATATGTGTGCTCTTTTAGCTGAAGATAATTGTATTTTCCATTGTTAAGGACCAAAAATAGGAGGAATGTTTCTCAATATTGGTTATGAAACAATTAATGCCGTATGCTAATACAATGGTTCTGTATATATATAGTCAAATGTACTGGTTATATAAGAACGATTAAAAAATAACATTATTTCCTAACCCTCAGATTAGAAATGACATTGAAATGTAACTCTGGCCATTAATTGGCTCTATTAACAATTATGACAGTTAATTTACTTATGTAGACAAAAATGTTACAGATCTACTTCTTTGACTGGATCATTGTTATTATAATCTAATAAATATATCATAAAATGCAATTAATTGAATTGCGGAATATCAAGTATTACAAATAGACACATAGATCTAAGTGTTACTCATTAGTCAGAAGACGTTTCCCGCCGCTGTGTGAGCGTTTTATTTTGAATCCCTGTTGTCCAATAGCAGCTCAGCTACAAAGCGGGTGGTCCCCGTGTAGACCAATCAGCGCCTCCCTGACTCCGCCGGGCCCTTCATAAAGCCGCTGTTCCCGCTCACGCAGCATTCCTCCCCGAGCTGAAATCTCAGAGCGAACCGGAGAACCAAGATGGCCAGAACCAAGCAGACCGCCCGTAAGTCCACCGGAGGCAAAGCCCCCAGGAAGCAGCTGGCCACCAAGGCCGCCCGTAAGAGCGCGCCGGCCACCGGCGGAGTGAAGAAGCCCCATCGCTACCGTCCCGGTACCGTGGCGCTCAGGGAGATCCGCCGCTACCAGAAGTCCACCGAGCTGCTGATCCGCAAGCTGCCCTTCCAGCGCCTCGTCCGGGAGATCGCTCAGGACTTCAAGACGGACCTCCGCTTCCAGAGCTCCGCCGTCATGGCGCTGCAGGAGTCCAGCGAGGCTTACCTGGTGGGTCTGTTCGAGGACACCAACCTGTGCGCCATCCACGCCAAGAGGGTCACCATCATGCCCAAAGACATCCAGCTCGCCCGCCGCATCCGCGGGGAGAGAGCCTAGGCCGACCCCAGACCCCCCCCCCACCCCACAAACCAACGGCTCTTTTAAGAGCCACGCAACTCCTTTCGAGAGCTCCGATCCCTTGACGCCATTAAGCACATGTTACACCAGCTCACTGCATCACATGACACTTAACCGACGCTTTAAATCACTGACATTAAACCGTAACGATACAAAATGCAATTTCATCAAATGAGCCATCTTCAACGTGTTAGAAAACGGTACAGTATAAGGTTTAAAAGTGTTTTAGTGGACGTTTAGTCTGAAGAGGCAAAGGCTCTGTGTGGTCTCATGCAGGCTAACTCAATAATTTGATCAGTTGTTCTCTGTATCACGCGCTGTTCTCTAATGATTTGATCAGATTCACAAGGGACATAAAGCGATCATCATTTGATTAATTTATCTTACATTGTTATCTCAAGTGTCATGATCCAATATATTCAAAATGAACAGAAAACATCAGCTCTAGTTTATGTTTATAGTTTTGATTGTGCTTGAATAAATACACGGTCGAGTTTACAACCGCTACTGTTATCAAGCCATATTTAAAAAGGGGATTGTTTTCATTAAGTTCCGTTTGTCGCGTTTTATTCTGAAGGAGCCGCATAAACCGATACGCCTTGTTTCAAATGCAGGAGCTTGACTTGCTCGTCTCTGGTTGGACGGTCAAAGCGACGCTCTCATCGACCAATCAGAGAGAACTCCGTTCGTATAAATATCCGGAATCGCCTCAGCCACCAAGCAGTTCTCTCGAGAAACCTGATTCTACACCCTGAAAACAAAATGTCCGGAAGAGGAAAGACCGGCGGAAAGGCCCGAGCCAAGGCCAAGACCCGCTCGTCCCGCGCCGGCCTCCAGTTCCCCGTGGGCCGCGTCCACAGGCATCTGAGGAAGGGAAACTACGCCCAGCGCGTCGGCGCCGGGGCCCCGGTGTACCTGGCGGCGGTGCTCGAGTACCTGACCGCTGAGATCCTCGAGCTGGCCGGAAACGCAGCTCGCGACAACAAGAAGACCCGCATCATCCCGCGTCACCTGCAGCTGGCGGTGCGCAACGACGAGGAGCTCAACAAGCTGCTGGGCGGCGTGACCATCGCGCAGGGCGGCGTGCTGCCCAACATCCAGGCGGTGCTGCTGCCCAAGAAGACCGAGAAGCCCGCCAAGAAGTAGACCCCCCCCCCCCCCCCTCCCCAACAACAACAACAACAACAACGGCTCTTTTAAGAGCCACACACTTCTCCCTGAGAGCAATGGCTTCTTCAGCTATGTCGTGACAGCATTATAGGGATAAATATATCTGTTGCTGTCTTTCTTACATTTTGTTTAACGCAGCAAGCTAATGACACATTATTCATTCATTCATCCTCTGCATCAGTTTCCACATATGAACAAAGATACTTCTGGACGATCCTGTTTTACTTACTAGTTCGAGAGAATGTTGAGCCCTGATTAGATTTATTGTCATTTGCAGATTAATACTTGTTTTCTTCAGTCCATCAAATATGTCCAAACCTCCCTGTCCTCATATGACTAACGTCCCCCATCGTGGACGTGCTCTCTCATCACAGCACATTCTTTGTGTCGTATCACGTTTCCTTTACAACGTGATGGAGAATATTAGTAAAGCTGCTGTTTGCAGAGCTGTGAGGAAACGTCTTTGTTCCCTGGACACAAACCAGTGAGAACCATTAAAGAGGAATAAAACACATTATAGGTTCAGTACCTTTGGACCAGTTAGTGTTCTAGTGGTTAATATGAGCATGGTGTGTGTGTAGTGTGTTCTAACAGTGAATTAGTCACATGTGTGTTTTATGATTAGTTAGTGTTCTAGTGGTTAATATGAGCATGGTATGTAGGAGTTTAGGGAACTTGAAAAGGACCCCTGTACCACACATCTCTCATCTATGTTAAAGTTGATGAGAATTTTGGTCTGCATACCAAATGTCCTGGGCCTTCTTAGGAAGTAGAGCCTCTGCTGGGCCTCCTCGGTGATCTGCAGTGTGTTGTGAGACCAGACGAGGTGCACTTTCTTCCTGCTCCTTGGTGTCTGTGTTCAGCCTGAGATGGAGATGTGTTGGAGGTGACTGATTGGGGTTGCAGAGGGCAGGTGACCCAGAGTGAGGAGATTTACCGGTTTGTGTGTGATAACTGTGTTTAAAGCTGAGGTCACCTTCAGTAGACCGGTTCTGGAAATATACAAACTGCAGCGGGTCTGGGCTCATCTTCTTGATGTGAGCCACTCCCATGGTTCTCTTCATCACTATTGGGGACGATAGGTAGGCAGGTCACAGTGTTTTTGTGACTCCGATGAGCATTTTTTAAAATAAAAATAAAATATACAAATAAGTAACCCCTGTACCTCATCCCTACATTTCACTCATATCCTATAAAAAACCCCTGTGCTCTTCAAGAATGCCAACAGTACCCTAACCTAAGAGAACAATCATGAATCCTCCCTCAGACTATTGCTCATAACTTCTCGTTGTGTCTCATGCTCTCTACACCTCAGCACTACGTGCTCTACTGACTCCTCTCCTCCACACAACCCTGTCTGGTGTTTCTCATCCAAACCAAACGCACCTTTACTGTTATATTTTGACTTTTTGCAGATTGTTTTTGACCTAATCGTGCATTTTATTTTTCTATCCATGTACATGACAACTTGGAGTCAGAGTGGAAAAGGTCAAAATAGATTTGGTCAAAGGAATCAGGAAACGTTTATTGCCGTTTAATGTCAGACATGGAATTTGACTTGTTGGTTGGTGATGGAAGACAGAACAATAAAGACAACGTAGTGCAGCAATAAGATTAAAATATATGCACTGAGTTCATAAGAAACAAAGATGACATTTTACAAGAACTTTTCAAAATATCCTTTTTATTATCATTTGGAAAACACATCTGTTGTGAGCAGGATCTTCTCACTAAGGTTTCATGTGTGCACTGTAGAGCCACAAGGCAGATATACCAATATACTTCGATTTTGGTCTATTCAAAAAATTTAATTCCTACATGTTCACAAAAAAATGTCCTTCAGTTCAATTTCGATAATTAAACTGATTTGAAGTTAACAGAATAATAGACATTGCTCTCAGGGAGAAGTGTGTGGCTCTTAAAAGAGCCGTTGTTGTTGTTGTTGTTGTTGGGGAGGGGGAGGGGGGGGTCTACTTCTTGGCGGGCTTCTCGGTCTTCTTGGGCAGCAGCACCGCCTGGATGTTGGGCAGCACGCCGCCCTGCGCGATGGTCACGCCGCCCAGCAGCTTGTTGAGCTCCTCGTCGTTGCGCACCGCCAGCTGCAGGTGACGCGGGATGATGCGGGTCTTCTTGTTGTCGCGAGCTGCGTTTCCGGCCAGCTCGAGGATCTCAGCGGTCAGGTACTCGAGCACCGCCGCCAGGTACACCGGGGCCCCGGCGCCGACGCGCTGGGCGTAGTTTCCCTTCCTCAGATGCCTGTGGACGCGGCCCACGGGGAACTGGAGGCCGGCGCGGGACGAGCGGGTCTTGGCCTTGGCTCGGGCCTTTCCGCCGGTCTTTCCTCTTCCGGACATTTTGTTTTCAGGGTGTAGAATCAGGTTTCTCGAGAGAACTGCTTGGTGGCTGAGGCGATTCCGGATATTTATACGAACGGAGTTCTCTCTGATTGGTCGATGAGAGCGTCGCTTTGACCGTCCAACCAGAGACGAGCAAGTCAAGCTCCTGCATTTGAAACAAGGCGTATCGGTTTATGCGGCTCCTTCAGAATAAAACGCGACAAACGGAACTTAATGAAAACAATCCCCTTTTTAAATATGGCTTGATAACAGTAGCGGTTGTAAACTCGACCGTGTATTTATTCAAGCACAATCAAAACTATAAACATAAACTAGAGCTGATGTTTTCTGTTCATTTTGAATATATTGGATCATGACACTTGAGATAACAATGTAAGATAAATTAATCAAATGATGATCGCTTTATGTCCCTTGTGAATCTGATCAAATCATTAGAGAACAGCGCGTGATACAGAGAACAACTGATCAAATTATTGAGTTAGCCTGCATGAGACCACACAGAGCCTTTGCCTCTTCAGACTAAACGTCCACTAAAACACTTTTAAACCTTATACTGTACCGTTTTCTAACACGTTGAAGATGGCTCATTTGATGAAATTGCATTTTGTATCGTTACGGTTTAATGTCAGTGATTTAAAGCGTCGGTTAAGTGTCATGTGATGCAGTGAGCTGGTGTAACATGTGCTTAATGGCGTCAAGGGATCGGAGCTCTCGAAAGGAGTTGCGTGGCTCTTAAAAGAGCCGTTGGTTTGTGGGGTGGGGGGGGGGTCTGGGGTCGGCCTAGGCTCTCTCCCCGCGGATGCGGCGGGCGAGCTGGATGTCTTTGGGCATGATGGTGACCCTCTTGGCGTGGATGGCGCACAGGTTGGTGTCCTCGAACAGACCCACCAGGTAAGCCTCGCTGGACTCCTGCAGCGCCATGACGGCGGAGCTCTGGAAGCGGAGGTCCGTCTTGAAGTCCTGAGCGATCTCCCGGACGAGGCGCTGGAAGGGCAGCTTGCGGATCAGCAGCTCGGTGGACTTCTGGTAGCGGCGGATCTCCCTGAGCGCCACGGTACCGGGACGGTAGCGATGGGGCTTCTTCACTCCGCCGGTGGCCGGCGCGCTCTTACGGGCGGCCTTGGTGGCCAGCTGCTTCCTGGGGGCTTTGCCTCCGGTGGACTTACGGGCGGTCTGCTTGGTTCTGGCCATCTTGGTTCTCCGGTTCGCTCTGAGATTTCAGCTCGGGGAGGAATGCTGCGTGAGCGGGAACAGCGGCTTTATGAAGGGCCCGGCGGAGTCAGGGAGGCGCTGATTGGTCTACACGGGGACCACGCGCTTTGTAGCTGAGCTGCTATTGGACAACAGGGATTCAAAGTAAAACGCTCACACAGCGGCGGGAAACGAAATGAATGAATATAATTTTTTTCTATTTCAATAATATTCTTTTTCAACAACACAAATAGTACAAAAGGTTAGAGAAGGGATGTTGGATTTGATCATTGCAATGTAATTAGGTTCTCATTACATTTTACTATTTTGTGTTTATAATAGCAACAAAAATAATTTACCAATAAATCCAATTGTCTGCAAATCAGTGCATTTAGGTAAAGTAATAAATAGAAATAATGGAGAAGTATTTCAATTTGTATGTAAGTGCGTCATTTTCCTCTTGATGGAATAAACATTCATTCGAATGGTGGCATCTCACACAGTGAGTGAGTGAGTGCACCTGTACACATACATAACACATACATGTCATTGTTGTAGGTCAGGCTCTCTAGTAGAATGTGGTGGCTCTTAAAAGAGCCTTTTGGTGCATGTAGTGCAGGTCACTGATCTACTTCTTGGCTGCAGGCTTCTTCTTTGTTGTCTTTTTTACAGCCTTCACAGCAACTTTCTTCGGTGCAGCCTTCTTGGGGGTCGCGGCCTTCTTGGGGGTCGCGGCCTTCTTGGGGGTCGCGGCCTTCTTGGGGGTCGCGGCCTTCTTGGGAGATGCCTTCTTGATCACCGGTTTCTTGACGGGTGTCTTCTTGGCTGCTGGTTTGGCGGCTTTGACCACCTTCTTCACCACCGCCTTCTTCACAGCTTTCTTTGCGGGCACATCGGCTTTGGGCGCCGCCTTGGCGAGCTTGAACGACCCGGAGGCACCAGAACCAGAGGCCTGTGTCAGAGTCCCGTCGCTGACCAGCTTGTTCACCGCGGTGACGATGCAACCCCTTGACCGCACCACATCGACCCCTTTGCCGGCCAGCTCCTTCTTGATGCCGGGCAGGGAGACGCCTCTCCGCGCGCTGGAGTCGGTCACGGCGCCGATGATCAGCGTCTGGAGGGACGGGCCCGCCTTGGCCGGGCGGGCTGCCGCCTTCTTCTTCGGGGCCTTGGCGGGCTTTGCGGGTGGTTGTTCTGCCATCTCTTTGTCGGAGCTTGTGATGCGTCCGTCCGAGGGGCGGGACTTATAGCGCCCATGAGAACCGTGGAGAGTCAACCCGCGCTGCCGCTCCGCCGACCTGCAGAAACATGGCGACGCTTGTGTTTTCTCCTCCACCGTTTGGGGACAAACGTCACGCAAAAGAACCGCTTGTAAACAGAACTGTTTCCGTATCAGCGAGGGGACACTTTCCCCTTGGGACCGAGCCCACGTCCCGTCAGAAGGACCCGTGTCTTTAATCCCAGCAGGCGTCAAACCTCTCGGACACGCGGTCTCCTTGTTTCCTTCATATTTGGGCTCCAGAAAGGTCTAAAAGGGTTTCAGGTGAGAGGTGATTCCGGTGTCCCGGTGAGCGGAGACATGCGAGGACACAAGGGCTCCAGAGTCCCCGCGCTGACGTATCTTATTGGGTCATAATAAGACCGGTTCTCGGTGCTAGTAAACACACAGGTGTCCGTGGGTACCTGTCTCAGGTAGAGCCGCTGGCATCGACCTCATGTAGTGATCATTTTCTATATTAATCTTGATCTTATTCATTAGTTGTGCTATTTTCCTCTAATCTTAATGTTATACAGCAGGTGAATAAAGTATTGAACACGTCACCAGGAGCTATTGACATGACATTTCAAGTAATACAAACATACAAAGACGTTCAGAAATAAAGTTATGTGTAATAATGTGAAAAGTATTGAACATGTTTACTGATATTTATTCAATCCGTGGAGTTCATTACTTACTGTTTTCTTTGGGGCACCAGTACCTGTCACCTAAAAAAAAGTCACCTGATCCAGACATTTTACACCTAGAGATGAGCAACAAAGAATGTTTTTGATATTTTAACACACTGCTTTCAAAAGTACATTCAAATGAGAATAATTATTTTGAAATATGGAAAATCAAAGAATAATCAGTCCAAGCTAATTGCAATTTCAGCTGAAAGGTGTTTTACTCTCATCACCATGATTCAGTAAAAGGCGATGACTTGGAACTGATTTTATTTGGAAATTATTTATCCAGCAAAACCACAGGTGAAATATGTGTTAGTGTCACATGTCACTTGTGCCTGTAATTAGAGTCATTGTACATTTTAATCTGTTTCAAGTGTATTAAAACAAACTTCTCTTTAGTTTGCCTTCCCACTAAAACCAAACAGTATTAAGAAATGTTATTTATTGGTATTCAGTTACACAAGTTCATGTCTATATATGTTACAACATTATTGCTATATTGTTGAACACAAGATGGCAGCAGGAGGAAACATAATGGAGAGTTCTGAGCAGATCATTAACTCTGGATGTAAATCCTGATTATTGGGATTTTATGCTGAGACCTCTTCTTTTTCAAATATGTAACAAAAGGTCTGGGATGTGTCAATTAGTAAAGAAATTACAAAAAAAGAAATAAACAAATTAGTTTTTGAATGTTGCAAAACAAGTAAAGATTTGATCCTGTTTGAATAAAGGTTTCACCTTTTTCATCATTTGGTTGAAAATAATTAGAAACTCTAAACTGATTTTAGCAAAAAACAGGGTTCTGTGTTTGGGCCCAGGTCTCAGTGTTCGGGTCCAGGACTCAGTGTTTGGGTCCTGGACTCTGTGTTTGGGTCCAGGACTCAGTGTTTTGGTTCAGGACTCAGTGTTTGGGTCCAGGACTCTGTGTTTGGGTTCAGGACTCAGTGTTTTGGTCCAGGACTCGGTGTTCGGGTCCAGGACTAGGTGTTTGGGTTCAGGACTCTGTGTTTGGGTTCAGGACTCGGTGTTCGGGTCCAGGACTAGGTGTTTGGGTCCAGGACTCTGTGTTTGGGTCCAGGACTCCTATTTCTACCCTATTTGGGGCCGTAGAGTCGAGAACCACCGGTCAGCAGCTCGGGGTTCTGTGTTTCATTGACTTTAAACTCTGAGTCACGGAGAACAGAAACCAGTCCGAGAGCCGCCGGGATCAAACTTTCCATGAAGTGAAGTTTTATAGTCGTTAGCAGGTTAATGGTTTACCTGAGGACAGGTGACAAGGGGGAACAGAAACAAGATGGACGCCCAATTTACACACACAGCCTCGTCCTTATCTGTTGGTTTTTCCAGTTCTGTTTCTTTCTTCTTCTTTTTCTTTGTATAAATGATATAAACATAATTTTTGATGCTTCGTAGATATTGATTATATGTTTTAATATTCATGTCCATCACAGTCGGACCAAATGTACGGATTTACTCGTCTTAGTTTTTATCAAAGATGTTGTTTGTGAGGAACTTAATTAGTCAAACAAAATATATTTTCCGTCAGTTTGCTTTAAAAAAAAAAAAAAGAATCACTTTACCTGATATAAAAAAATGTTTTTTAGAGAAATCGGAAGAATATGACCTGTATTACAATAAAAAATAAATCTTAGATACAATAAAATCTTTAGTTAATTTAAATAGTACTAAAAATACTTTTCTCTGCTTGTTTTATTATGATAATACTTATTTATGATATAATAATAATTATATATTGGCATTTTATAAATATTTAAAATCAAATTGAATGTAAAACAAAAATATTTAAACTGCCAGTGAATCTTTCAGTATTTATATTATTTAAACCAAAAGAGAGTCAAAGGTGATTATATATATTACCAAATCTTAAATTATATTGTCTTTAGGTCATGGACTTGTATATTGTATACTTGGATATTTTTTATGAGCTTCATGATCAAGACATGTGACTTTAGTTTGGGAATAATTGTGTGGTGAAAAAAACTTTTTTTTAAATTAAAATTTCCGATTTGGTAATGTTTTCTTCATTGGTGTCAAGATTATTTATTTCATGACATTTATCAGTTTTAGTGTTTTGCTAAATTTCCAGAATTAAAAAACAACCTTTATCTTTATTTTCATGTCATACTTGTGGTCAATAAATGTAATTTTATTGAACAGGGATGAAATGGAAATATTGATTTGATTATGAACAGTTTATTAAAGCTGTTGAACCAGAAGCCGCTCGGCTTCAATTCATCGTCAATCAAACCCTTGAAAACACAAAACCTCCCGTGAGGAGAATTATTGTGGCTTTAATGTCATTTTACTGCAGCAGACTAAACTAAATACTCATCAGTGTAAAACAATAAATCTCCCATAAATCCATAAAGAAGCAGATTATTCAGCACTCCTCATCACACCTCGGTTTTTTTATATTTATGTTATATTCGCTGTATATCGCAGCAAAGAGAATTAAACTACAAACCGTGTTCTTTATTTTCATTAACAGGATGTAATTATTTATGTCATGTATTATTTTTTCAAATTGTGATTAATTATGCAATTTCTAATCATTGATATTTAGGTATTTCATTTATTTACACTCATCATCTTGTATATTGCAAAGAAATATAATAAAATTCATATTTTATTGTACTTCTTAAACTGAGGAAAATACTACTTTGTAAATTCAAGTAAAATTACTAAAGTTGTAAAACACTTTAATAAACCAAGTGGAGAGAAGTCGGAAGTTTCCGTTTGAATATTATTGAATTCTTTTTAAATATTAGTCTGATGGGTTTTCGTTAAATGCAATTATTCAAAAACTTTATTGATTTTTGTCAGATAAAATGCTACATTGATGGTTTTATCACAATTACATTTTTTTGTGGTGTTACTAAAGTGCAACTAGGTACTTTCAGATGAGTTTTCAAATGAAGTAGTCTGATAATTATAATATCTACACTGTCAACAAATATTATGGTTCAATAAGGAATGTGATTAAAAAAAGACTAACTAATGCATTTGTGGATTAGTAATATAAGGATAATTATTATCATCCTATTTAGTACAAATGTGTGCTTTTGAATATTAACTGTTGTTTATTTATATTGAAGTTGTTCATTTTTTTAAATAAGAGATGTTGGTTAATCAGAATAATCTGTAACTTTAAAGTCTCTTCATCAATATATTCATGGAATATGCTTTTAGTTGTTGAATATCCATGTTTGTACTTTTATAAGTTTATAAGTGAGCAGCTTGTGTTTCTCTAACAGTTTATTCCCGCTTCACAGATGCACTCTGGGTAAATTGCCGTTAGCATGGCTTCATTAGGCTTTAGCATTGTTAGCATGCAGCGTCTGAGGTTCGTGACCTTTGGGGAGTGAAGTAAGACGAAGGTCAACGCGCTCGTTAAAGTGTCACCGGTGTCCATGTGAGAGGTCAAAGCGTTAGATTATTACAAGTCAAACAGTGACGCACACACACACACACACACACACACACACACACACCGTTGTGTTTCAGGCAGCCTCACTGTGTGTGTGTGTGTGTGTGTGTGTGTGAGCTCATCATGAATAGAAAACATACACCAATCAGCATCGCACACATGGATGCGCTGCATTAGTTGACTAAAGAATCTTTTCATGCAGCTACGAGTCCTCAGTAACACGACTAACAACGCAGAGGAAGAGGAGGAAGAGGAGGAGGAGGAGGAGGAGGAGGAGGAGGAGGAAGAACTTATCAGTGTTTCTTCCGTGTTGCCAAACATAAACTTGGAAAAGGAATCAGTTCTCTTCACGTTGTGTTGAAACCTCTCACATTATCACCAGGGCGAAGGTTAATGAGGGGGAGGGTTAGGAGGGCAGGACACACACACACTCACACACACACACACACAATCACACACACAATCACACACACACACACACACATTCACACACTCACAATCACACACACACACACACACACACACACTCACACACACACACACTCACACACACACACACACACAATCACACACACAATCACACACACACACACACACACATTCACACACTCACAATCACACACACACACACACACACACACACACACTCACACACACACACACACAATCACACACACAATCACACACACACACAATCACACACACACACACACACATTCACACACTCACAATCACACACACACACACACACACACACACTCACACACACACAATCACACACACAATCACACACACACACAATCACACACACACACACACACATTCACACACTCACAATCACACACACAATCACACACACACACTTGAAAATCTTTATGAGTGTGTTCCACAGACATTATAAATTGTATATTTACTATTTGTGTAATTTATCAAATTCCAAATGAATCTTTCATATACACATGTGGTACAAACCCAAAATACAAAATGAAATGATAAAGTGCACATTTGAGGTAAACAAGGATTCAGCCTGTTTAGTGCAGTTAAACCAGAGCTTAATATTGAACAAAGCAGTCAGGCTTTATTTCAGAAACAATAAAAGGAGATTCTCCTTCTTTGCTTTCAGCAGCTCCTCAAACAGAAAAACCTGATGGACATTTTCACACAACGGTCGTTCAGCCAAGAAAACAAAAAAAAGGTCCGAAATAAAGTTATGTGTAATAATGTGAAATGACACAGGGACAAAGTATTGAACACGTGAAGAACGGGAGGTGCAACAAGGTCTGGAAAACAAAGACAACAGCTGAAAACTATCAGTAATTAAAGAGAAATGCTAATAATAATAATAATATCAGCTGGTTCAGTCCCACCTGATGGCTACAAAAAGGTCTCATTGCTGAGATGTCACACAAGACACGTGACCCTAAGACACCAACAGGGAGCTTTGGAGGAGGGAACATCATGTGTGGGGCTGCTTCTCAGCAAATGGGTCTGGAAAATTTCACATAATTGAAGGAAGGACGATCGGGCAAATTTACAGAGACGTCTGCTGCCATCCACCAGGATGATGAAGATGAAGATGAAGATGAAACGAGGGTGGACATTTCAGAAAGACAATGATCCCAAAAACAAAGCCAAGGAAACTCAACTGGTGTCAAAGAAAGAAAATAAAGCTGCTAGAATGGCCCACAATCAGCTGACTTAAATCCCATTGACAATCTATGGAAAGAACTGAAGATTCATAGAAGACGCCCCACGGAACCTTCAAGATGTGAAGGAAGAATGGAACAAAATCCCACAGAGCAAAGCATCCGACTAGTTTCTCCAGACAGGAGGCGTCTTGAAGCTGAAATTACCATCAGAGGCTTTTGTACAAAGTATTGAATAAATATCAGTAAGCGTGTTCAATACTTTTTCCCTGTGTCATTTCACATTATTACACATAACTTTATTTCTGAACATCTTTGTATGTACTTGGATTGTTACCAACGTCTGGTGAAAGTTTCATGTCAAAAGCTCCTTTGAAAATAAATTTACTGAGAAAAATGGTGACGTGTTTAATAGTTATTTCACCTGCTGTGTTTCTCATATTAAACACACAGTAAATAACGTCACTACAATAATATGAACTTCACTTATTACAAGTTGTCCAGCTGACACAGGGAGTGTGTGTGTGTGTGTGTGTGTGTGGGCCATGTAGGTTAATGGGGCTTCACTAGTTTACTGTATGATGAGTCGTGATTGGAGACAAACAATCAGTCTGACTGATAGACGTAATCACTGTGTTCATAAAACTCTTCATTTCTCAACTACTCAGGATTTTACTTTACTGACGAGTTTTGTTCAAAAGTCAAACCACACGTTCACACGGACCAAACTGTCGATGTTTCATTGCATCAATCAACACATTTTTCAAAATCCTTCAAACTGCAGGAGATTTTTCATGTTGACAAATTATATATATAGAAAATCAAAGAATAATCAGTCCAAGCAATGGGAACTGGTTTTGTTGTCCTTCACATCACAGCAGACAGTGATGTGAAGGACAAGGAGGATGAGATGAATGTTGTATCTTGGTAAATGATGCAGATTGTGTGAAGAGTTTTGAACGTGTTGTTTCAGGACTGAACGACACACACGAAACCCACAAATTTAAAAATAATTGTATTGTTATTTCAAAATATGCATTTGTATAATACAATTCAGAGTTATTTCCACTTGTTTTACAGTTATTATTATATTTATTTATTTTTCCTGTTATCACTTCTCTTAATTTAAGATTATACTTTTTTTTAATCTTGTCTTTTAAATTTAAATTTAGCAGAGTAGTGTGACACAAATGTGCAGTCCCTTGATTTCTTTTTACATTATTTTTTAAATTAAATTAAATGAGTATTTCATACACATAGATGTGATATCCTGGTTCATTCTCCTCCGGGTCATGTGACCTCTGAGGCAGCGTTTCACGGCGTTCTGGTGGGGGGGGAATACCAGTAGTCTTCTATCTCCTGCTTTACAGCTCCACTGTTTATCTGCAATCAACGCGGCCAATACAGGGGCGTATTGGGGGTAGTAAGTATATTGTAAATGAAAGTTTATGGTAAAATGACCCATAAACGTGCGGCTGTATAATAAAGTCTGGACGCGAGACGGTGCCCCCCCACCCGGCGTTTATGGACGCCGGCGAGAGGCGAGCGCTGTTTGTCTTCTCGTTTATCGGCGCTCGTTACTGAAGCGAATCTTTAATCGTCCACAAACACATTCCGATGGAGCGGGACGTGTTTTTTTATTTGTAGTGTTTTACTGGCTCATCAAATCGAATCAAAACTATGACACGAATATTTCCACTTTCACTGGTGATGAAGCGCCATGTCTGGTGTGAGGTCATAGGTGAAGGGTCAAGGCCGCGGCGTCTGGGCCATCCACCATTTTGTATTTGGAGGAATAACAACTTGCCCTGAAATGGCCGCTGCCCGTCAGGCTGTGTGTGTGTGTGTGTGTGTGTGTGTGTGTGTGTGTGCGTGTGTGTGTGTGTGTGTGTGTGTGTGTGTCCTTGTACACGTCGCGTGGTGTTGATGATAATAATACTATTCATGATGGAGGAAGTGTCGTTGTGACTTCCCTCCGTCGGTTATCAGAGAAGTCGAATGTTCACCGGCTGTAAAGAGCAGACTTATGTAACGTGGATCAAGTGTTTCATATTTAAACCTCGCTGTGGTTTAATATCACAGCTTCTTACTTGAATACTTTCCTCAACTTTTATTGTCCAACTTCGCCAAAACAAATCAGCAGTAGGCAAAGAATGACTAAATGGACCATCATTCACCAAATGAACATCATGCTGAAGTGAAGAGACATTAAACTATTAAACCTCAGTAAACTCATGTTTACAATGTTTACTGAGGGAATAAATCAAGAGAGAAGTAGAGTCATTTCCTCATAGACGTCTATGGGAGCAGAGGAGTCGCCCCCTGCTGGTCACTACACAGAAGTAGAGTCATTTCCTCATAGACGTCTATGGGAGCAGAGGAGTCGCCCCCTGCTGGTCACTACACAGAAGTAGAGTCATTTCCTCATAGACGTCTATGGGAGCAGAGGAGTCGCCCCCTGCTGGTCACTACACAGAAGTAGAGTCATTTCCTCATAGACGTCTATGGGAGCAGAGGAGTCGCCCCCTGCTGGTCACTACACAGAAGTAGAGTCATTTCCTCATAGACGTCTATGGGAGCAGAGGAGTCGCCCCCTGCTGGTCACTACACAGAAGTAGAGTCATTTCCTCATAGACGTCTATGGGAGCAGAGGAGTCGCCCCCTGCTGGTCACTACACAGAAGTAGAGTCATTTCCTCATAGACGTCTATGGGAGCAGAGGAGTCGCCCCCTGCTGGTCACTACACAGAAGTAGAGTCATTTCCTCATAGACGTCTATGGGAGCAGAGGAGTGGCCCCCCTGCTGGTCACTACACAGAAGTAGAGTCATTTCCTCATAGACGTCTATGGGAGCAGAGGAGTCGCCCCCTGCTGGTCACTACACAGAAGTAGAGTCATTTCCTCATAGACGTCTATGGGAGCAGAGGAGTCGCCCCCTGCTGGTCACTACACAGAAGTAGAGTCATTTCCTCATAGACGTCTATGGGAGCAGAGGAGTCGCCCCCTGCTGGTCACTAGACAGAAGTAGAGTCATTTCCTCATAGACGTCTATGGGAGCAGAGGAGTCGCCCCCTGCTGGTCACTACACAGAAGTAGAGTCATTTCCTCATAGACGTCTATGGGAGCAGAGGAGTCACCCCCTGCTGGTCACTACACAGAATGCAGCTTTAACTCATGAAGCTCTGTATAATTTTGAGTGAAAAAATAAATTGATGTGCCAATGAACTTAACCACAATGTTTTGTTTATTCACCTGGTCACATTTATACGTTTTAATTAGTCGAATCATAAATACCGTCAGTCTCCATCCTCAAGTTACCTGAACAACCTTCTGTCACACAACAAAACAGCTTTTGACAAAATAAAACAAAGTAACAATTCAAGTAACGACTTCACAGGAGGAACATTTTTATTTCATTTTAAACCTACGACTTGTTCAAACTGTGACAGAAATGTCTCACGTCAGATTAAAGACTCTCGTGTCTTTTTGAAAGTTCTCTGAGCCTTGGTTTGAACCCAGGAGATCTCTGGATATCGGTTCTCTCGTGAGAACAAACCTTTTAAACCCTCATGTGTCCCTGCTGGCTGTCGTCCATCGCCGCTATCAGAGCTCATCACGCCTCCTCAGCAAACATGTCTCCGTCTCTGTGGTGAAACACTTTTTACTGCCGACCCCCCCCCTATAATAAACTTTATGGCGTTCTCATTACGCTCTGTTTACCCAAAAATGAGCCAGGAACCGAGCGGTTGCTCCTCACAACGTGGACCTACTCTCTTTGTCCTGGTTGGTAGATGTCAGGACGATGATCTCCTCTGAGAGGAAACACATTTACTCACATTTTTATAGATCTGGAGATCAATGACTTCTACCACGTGTGAGCAGAAGAGCTGTGAGGAATATTGTGTTCACATTAAACTGATTCATTTACTAAAGTGGATCGAAAGGAAGATTTGTTGTGAATTCAAGGGTGAAAATGTCCCCAGTTGTTTCTGGTTAAATGTTTGTGAACAATTAGCATAAATCTCAGGTTCAGTGAAAAAGCACCTGAGTTCTACCTGATGGAGGTATGGAGGTCAGCGGACTGAGGGTTGGATGTTTGATGTTGGCATGACGTTCATTTAGTAAACTATGGTCCATTTACAGTCAAACAGACCATAAAGTAGAGGCTGCTTTAGGGCGGGGCTACGCGCTGATTGACAGGTCTCCTCAGTCATAAAACGGTCACTTCCTGTTCACCTGTTAATAAAAAACAAGATGGCAACGACAAAATCGCCAAACTCAAGGCTTCAAAACATCCGTGGACAAACCAACGAGTGACGTCGCCATGACTACGTCCACTTCTCATCTACAGCCCGTTGGGATGGGGGTGTAGATCGTCATGTCAACCAGTAGTCCTGCTCTGACGGTTCCTTTTGGATTCACACCGAGTCTGAATATTTCTTTGGGGGGGGGCCAAGGTTTGAATGTTTGATTTGGGGGAGATTTGGTTTGGTTCCCCCAAAAAGTCTGGACTGAACCAGGAAGCACAAGAACAACTTATGGTTATAGTTTTGGTAGCTGTGAGAATGAAATATTGAACCTGAATTCCAGCTTGAGATTCCCCAGAGCAGAGGCTTCTATGTCGGGGTAAAATATAATCGAATTACCTCCATTGTTCTACTTATAATGAGTGAATCAAGGAGAGCTGGACGTGTCTTCATGCTGAACCCTAAAAACCTTAAAGGGGTTTTCATTTGGCTGCATTACTCCACAAAACCTTCACTTCAGCCGATAATCATCACCAACAACATCTACTTCTTCTGATATTTAACATCGTTTTCCCCAAATGTTGAATGTAATTAAACGTTGCATCGTTTAAGGTGCCAATGAGGCAATAAAATACAAACCACGAGGTCCAGTTTAAGTTACTGATTGATGTGTTCAAAGGTTTATAAGACAATAAAACTCTTCACACTTGTTGGTTATATTTTATTGGTTATTGGAGTTATGTGTCACAGCAGAAGTTCCACCAGGTTCAGATTCGTTTTGCCGTGTGACTCCGTTGGCACCACTTTGAAAAAGTCCAAATAATGACCTCCAAATGACCAAAATGACCTCTAAGCACTTCTCCTTCTCCGTGGTAGTTGTATTCTGCATATTGACAGTTAAATAATCTTTCATTTCTGATTCTTGCTAATGGAAACACAAGTGACAGTTTGCAATTATTTTTATAGTATTTATTACATTTTTATCCACTTGATTCCCATTAGTTCATGAATGCAGAGTCATAATTGTAAAACCTGTTTAATGGAGGGTGGAATGGTGAAAACAAGCAATGGCAGGTTGGCATTTCTTCTTTCCGTTGGTAAATGAACTAACAGAGGAAGCATTGAAGCACTTTAACTAAAATAACTTATATTGGTGAGGGACACTGAATCCTCCGGGCCCTTTACTTAGTGAGGAACCGTATGAAGTAAAAATGACCCCGTTTACTGGTAGCAAAAAAAACGTTGAACTCCAGGCCTCAAAAACGTGAGTCCACAAACCACCGAGTGACGTCAAAGAAATTCAACAAACATAATTAATGATTAAACACACTATTGTATGTTTTATTGCTCTGATCTGACCATAAAGCAGGGGTTGCTTTAGGGCGGAGCTACCTTCTCAAGGTTGGTCCCAGCTGAACTCCGTCCACCTGACGGACAGGTGACCACACAGTGACAACGTTCACTTCTCATGTGGTGACTCTGTAAATCGAGAGCTTCTTCCGCCACAGAAACTTACAACAAAAAGAGAAATCAATTATCCAAATGTAATCGACTGAAGCCTCAAGTTCGTTAGAGGACAAACGGACGCAGGGACAAAGGTCTGAGTGAGGACACACACACACACACACACACACAGACACACACACACACACACACTGCAGCAGATAGCAGTATCCTGAGCTCTGTTTGCCGAGTGTTCCTCATCGCCCTTTGGACGCCACACCTCAACTGCTGCAGCAACCAGCAAACGTGTGTGTGTCTGTGTGTGTGTGTGTGTGTGTGTGTGTGTGTGTGTGTGTGTGTGTGTGTGTGTGTGTCTGCGTGTGTGTGTGTGTGTATTGTCTTTCGTTCCATATTTCTTTTTTCTTTCGGTTACTTGTTTTTCATTTATTTATTTATTCTTAAATTCTTTTCCCCTTGTCAACACAGTCCTCGTCTGCAAAGACACACTTTGATGAAAGTAAAACCTTAGCAATAATTAAAATATATTGAAGAAATGTATAAAGAAACAAAGCTCAGAGATCATAATGACTGAAAGAAGCTTTAATGAACACTAAGGTAAAAGTTGTTTCTCTTTCCTAATGTTCTAAAGAATTCACTTAAACCGGAAAATTTGATTGTTTAAAAAAGGTATTTTGTTTCTTGATCACTTCCTGTTTGTGTTGAAGAATGAAGTTTTACTCACATATTGGGATTTCATTCTAACGTAAGATGAGTGTAAAAAATCGTGCGTGTATAATAAAACCTTTTGGCTTAAATTCTGAAAAAAATCATGCATGGATTAAAAATTACACCATCATTCATCTCACTCATCTTCAGACTCTTATCTGGGCTCCAGCAGGGACCCTAACCTTCCCTTTCCTGAGCCACATCTACCAGCTCTGACTGGGGGTCCAAGGCGTTCCTGGTATGGAGATGTAACCTCTCGCCCTGGGTCTCCCGGGGGCCTCTTCCCAGCCGGCCGTGCCTGGAACACCTGGGCAGGGGGGGCATCCTACCAGATGCCCAAACCACCTCAGCTGACTCCTTTCAACACAAAGGAGCAGCGACTCTATCTGAGCTCCGGTGGCTGAGCTTCTCACACCATCTCTAAGGGGGACGCCAGCCTCCCTCCTGAGGAAACCCATTTCTGCCGCTTGTACCTCTGACCTGGTTCTTTCGGTCATGTCCGAACCTTCATGACCACACATTTCATCTTCCCCTCTCGTGTGAACAAGATCCCAAGCTACTGAACTCACTCACTTGGGGTAAGAACACATTCCCTCCCCGGAGTAGGCAATCTATCAGATTCCTGCTGAGAACCATGGCCTCAGATTTGCGAATCCTCATCCCAACCGCTTCCCACTTGGCTGCAAACCGCTCCAGTGAGAGTTGGAGGTCACAGATCAAAGATGCCATCAAGACCACGGCGCTCTCCAAAAAGCACCAATGAGATCCTCAGCACCCAGAATTGTCGACCCTGCTTCCCCCGTCTATGCTTTAATATCCTGTCCATGAAAACCACAAACAGGATTGGCGAGCGGAAGAGAACCCTCCGTTCCACCAACTTGGAGTAGACTTCACCAGGGAGGTTGAGTAGTGTGATACCCCTGTGATTGGCACACACTCTCTGGTCCACTTTATGAGGAGAGGTAAGACCACCCCGGTCTGCCTCAGGTTAGGCACTGTCCCATGTTGAAGACGTCATCCAAGGAAGTCCGCCAACGGCCGTTGCTTTCGGGCATCTCTGGACGTATCTCATCCATCCCGGGGGATTTGTCACTGCAGAGTTTCTCAGTGACCTCCACCCGGAAAATTGATGCCTTCCGCTCTGCCTCTACCCAGCAGGGAAGGGTTTTGGATTCAGGAGCTGCTTAAGTGCTCCAACAGGGCCATTTTTACTTCCCACAAGTTGGAGGATTCTCCGTTTCCCCGTCCTGAGATGCCGTATGGTCTCACAGAAGCACTTTGGTGCTGACCGAAAATCCTTCTCCATAGCTACCTCAAACTGCTCCCACACTCACTGCTTCGCCTCCTTTACGGCGGAGACTTCCGTCCTTCGAGCCCGTCGGTACACTGCAGCTTCCTCTGGAGACACACTAGTTATCATACTCTAACCCGTCCAACTTTCTCCAGTTGAACTAAGTTGAAAAGTAGAGGCAAGCTCAATTAATTAATCTTGGAGAAAACAAACAAGTTTAGTTTTTTTTTCAACATGACTTCCCAGCATACATCGCTTCGGAGTTCCACCTCACCACAGACTTTTCTTTATCGTAGTTTGATGAAACCAGACAAGATGGAAACTCACTGTATGCCTTTAATACATGTTAAATGAAGACAGTGTCACTTAAAGCTTTTTTTTTTTACAAATTACAGTTGTTAATATCAGAAAGTGTTAAAGTCTTAAGGCTGAGATTAAAATCATTTATATTTACAAGAGATTTTGCGTTTGTGAAGCAGAAAAGAATAGAAAGGTAATTCAGGTTTGTTTCTCTGTATTCATACACTTTACTGTAGGGGGCGACTCCTCTGCTCCCATAGACGTCTATGAGGAAATGACTACTTCTGTGTAGTGACCAGCAGGGGGGCGACTCCTCTGCTCCCATAGACGTCTATGAGGAAATGACTCTACTTCTGTGTAGTGACCAGCAGGGGGCGACTCCTCTGCTCCCATAGACGTCTATGAGGAAATGACTACTTCTGTGTAGTGACCAGCAGGGGGGCGACTCCTCTGCTCCCATAGACGTCTATGAGGAAATGACTACTTCTGTGTAGTGACCAGCAGGGGGCGACTCCTCTGCTCCCATAGACGTCTATGAGGAAATGACTACTTCTGTGTAGTGACCAGCAGGGGGGCGACTCCTCTGCTCCCATAGACGTCTATGAGGAAATGACTACTTCTGTGTAGTGACCAGCAGGGGGCGACTCCTCTGCTCCCATAGACGTCTATGAGGAAATGACTCTACTTCTGTGTAGTGACCACCAGGGGGCGACTCCTCTGCTCCCATAGACGTCTATGAGGAAATGACTCTACTTCTGTGTAGTGACCAGCAGGGGGCGACTCCTCTGCTCCCATAGACGTCTATGAGGAAATGACTCTACTTCTGTGTAGTGACCAGCAGGGGGCGACTCCTCTGCTCCCATAGACGTCTATGAGGAAATGACTACTTCTGTGTAGTGACCAGCAGGGGGGCGACTCCTCTGCTCCCATAGACGTCTATGAGGAAATGACTCTACTTCTGTGTAGTGACCAGCAGGGGGCGACTCCTCTGCTCCCATAGACGTCTATGAGGAAATGACTACTTCTGTGTAGTGACCAGCAGGGGGGCGACTCCTCTGCTCCCATAGACGTCTATGAGGAAATGACTACTTCTGTGTAGTGACCAGCAGGGGGCGACTCCTCTGCTCCCATAGACGTCTATGAGGAAATGACTACTTCTGTGTAGTGACCAGCAGGGGGGCGACTCCTCTGCTCCCATAGACGTCTATGAGGAAATGACTACTTCTGTGTAGTGACCAGCAGGGGGCGACTCCTCTGCTCCCATAGACGTCTATGAGGAAATGACTCTACTTCTGTGTAGTGACCACCAGGGGGCGACTCCTCTGCTCCCATAGACGTCTATGAGGAAATGACTCTACTTCTGTGTAGTGACCAGCAGGGGGCGACTCCTCTGCTCCCATAGACGTCTATGAGGAAATGACTCTACTTCTGTGTAGTGACCAGCAGGGGGCGACTCCTCTGCTCCCATAGACGTCTATGAGGAAATGACTCTACTGATGTGTAGTGACCAGCAGGGGGCGACTCCTCTGCTCCCATAGACGTCTATGAGGAAATGACTCTACTTCTGTGTAGTGACCAGCAGGGGGCGACTCCTCTGCTCCCATAGACGTCTATGAGAAAATTACTCTACTTCTGTGTAGTGACCAGCAGGGGGCGACTCCTCTGCTCCCATAGACGTCTATGAGGAAAGGACTCTACTTCTGTGTAGTGACCAGCAGGGGGCGACTCCTCTGCTCCCATAGACGTCTATGAGGAAATGACTCTACTTCTCTCTTGATTTATTCCCTCAGTAAACATTGTAAACATGAGTTTATGGTCTCAGTCTCTAGTTTCAAGTCGTCTTCAATAGAACATGATGTTCATTTAGTGAATGATGGTCCATTTAGAGTCAAACAGACCATGAAGCAGAGGACGCTTTAGGCCGGGGCTACATGCTTTTTAACGTTACTACTTCACCTACTGTGAAACCTCATTGTAGCCATCACAACTTATTCAAATTGGTGGTCAGAGGTTAATTGGAGGTTAATTTCAGTTGGTCCTTTGAAGTTTCTTCCCAATCAAAAGGACATGGTCAGCCTTGATGGGTGCAGACGATTCTTCTTAGAGAAGCAGGATGAGTGGGGTTTTAAAGATTTTTAAAAATACATCATTATCAAACAAAACACAAACATCTGGAAATCGGATTCACCCTGATAATCCTGTTGTCTTTAAGTAGCTTTAGAGTTAAAGAACTAACAAGTTTTACACACTGTCTCACAGCATCTTATATCTTCTTCATCTTCATCTATTAAATTTTGCATATATATATATATATATATATATATATATATATATTTAGGTCATTCTGGGATCTTAAGGAGATTAAAGTTGAGCGGACAATATTAGTTTTTTTTCATATCCCAACTCGTGGCTCAGTGAGAGTTTGGTCCGATCAGTCTGAGGTGTGGGAAAAGTTTCTCAGTTCTTTTTGGGGAGGTTGAAGGAGGATGCGGGTCGGGGGGGGGGGGACTTTGAGTCCGAGATCGACGAGATCAGCGTCCAAACCAAACATCCCTCAGTACTCCTCCTTGATGTTCAGAGGCAGGGAGGACGGGGAAACCATCCCGTTGCCACTGCTGCTCGTCACCATGGCAACGCTGCTCCCGCCGTTTCCGTGGAGTAGGACACCGCTGCCGACCAGCCCGCCGCCGCCATTGCTGCCGCCGGGAGGCGTGGCCGTGGTGGTGGAGGAGGCCGGCTGCTGAAGCTTCTTCTTGTTGATCTTGCGCTCCTTGGCTCGGCGGTTCTGGAACCAGATCTTCACCTGAGGCGAAAAGAAACGTGCTGTCATTCAAACAATGTGACGTGAGTACCGGCGGTGAAGATTCAGCAAACTATACTGAGCGATGGACCTGCCAACTGCCAAATATCTTCATGCCACAAATGTATACCAGGGCAACACATGTGGGAATTAGTCTCACTATTTGGCTTAAAAACTACAAATTTGCGACAAAAAGGTTGGAGATTTACATCCTCGGTGCCACATGGACGTCCTTTAGAGACGGACCAGCATGCGTCATATTTCTCGACTATAATAAAGTTATGGAACATGAGAGAGAATTCTACTCTCTGACTTGTAACCCTGAAGCGTACCTGTCTCTCCGAGAGGCCCAGGGTTGTGGCGAGCTCCGCCTTCCTCCGTATGGTGATGTACTTGCTGTAGTGGAACTCCTTCTCCAGCTCTAAGCGCTGGTGGTCGGTGTAAACCACGCGGTACTTGTCTTTAGTCCTCGTCTTTCCGTCTGCGAAACAAAGAATGAGGGTTACGCTGGAATCTGGATGTGCTCGCAGGTTCACCTTTGGTTTAAAGACATTTGTGTCAAACATGTGACCATCGGATTATGAGAGAAATCTGCTATTCGAAGACACCAAGGAAGCGAAGGAGCGTATTTCCCAAAAGTCGAAGAGTTCATCCTGTTTTTTCAACTGCTTCAAATGTAAACAATATGTTTGGCTAGTCAACATTTGGTCCATTCAAGAGCTTGACATCCTCGTCAACCAATCAAACAAACAGGACGTCAGAAAAAGAAAAATCATTAACCACCAAAGATGGAGAATGCAAATGACATAAAAAGTGATGCTTTGAGGCAGGGCTACGCACTGTGTGACAGGTCTCTAACAGAGACGTATACGCCGTCTCTACGTCCTTATCAGTCCCAATAAGGTAAATTCCTGTTCAACAACTTGGTGACGGCCGTAATCCAGGATGCCGACAGTGAACGCCAGGCTCCATGACATCAGTCCCCAAACCAACGAGTGACGTCACCATGACAACGGCCACTTCCTAAATGCACTCTGTTCACTTGTGGGACCGAAACACATGTTACCTGAAGGAGGACCGTCTGAGCAGAAAGGGATCAACACAAAATCACACCAGCTGCAGGGAGTCCAGGCGTAGTATTTTATATTATGTGTTATAAAACCACTCAGGTCGTTGGATCCGTGTTCTCGCTGCGACTCGTGTATTTAAATACTCAAACATGCCTCGGTTTGATTTGCATAAGCTACCTAGTTATCAGCTTTTTCTCCTGTGGGGACTTGTGTTCATGTGTTAACTCGTGAACTCATGCTCATTCAACCGAATTTGACATCACTTAAGTTTTGAAGTTCAAATGCAGGTGGAAATAATATATGCACAATCCCAATCAATGTCCAGTTTGTTTCACTTCCTTATTGATTATTGCCCTAAAGATTCCAATTGTTTCGACCTTCTTCTGCAAAGCTACTCCTGCTGGCAGGATCCAGCGTTTGAGACGTGGTAGAGAGAGTTCTCCACAGAAGAAGAACACCAAGGTCTCCCTTTGACTCCGCCTCCTGTACGCCAACTAATCATTGGGATGAACAGCAACTACAAAATGATGAATGGATTTGGTTAATAAAACTTTTAGGACATAAAAAAGGTAAATTAAATGAATAATTAGTAATATCTAATAGAAGCAATAAGCAATGGTGGTCAGTGATACAGGAGGCTCAGGGGGAACTGTCCTGCCTCCCTTCCTGTTCACCTTGTACACCTGAGACTTCTAACGAATCGATATGAAGACACGACCAGCCTCTCGTAGGGTGCAGAGTGCAGCTTGAACACGTGAATCTCTGACTTCACCCGGCAGATTTAGAAGCAATGCAAAAATAAAGGAAGTTGTATTCATAGCATTTGATCGCCATGAAAATGGTACTCCGTATCCATTGATCTTCTTGATTGGTCAAGAGACGTAAACAAGCCGAAAAAGAAAACTCCAGTGGAGACTCTTATGAATGAGCTCTGTACCTGTACAAAGAACATGTGACTCAGAAAGTTCTTTGAAGAGCATTCATTCTTATCTTTTCTTGTGAGTACACAAGTGTGTCATCTTCATGCAGTACAAGTACATGCGTTGTCTTTGCTTCATGCAGTACATGTACATGCGTTTTCTCTGCTTCATGCAGTACAAGTACATGAGTTTTCTCTGCTTCATGCAGTACAAGTACATGAGTTTTCTCTGCTTCATGCAGTACAAGTACATGAGTTTTCTCTGCTTCATGCAGTACAAGTACATGAGTTTTCTCTGCTTCATGCAGTACAAGTACATGAATTTTCTCTGCTTCATGCAGTACAAGTACATGCGTTGTCTTTGCTTCATGCAGTACAAGTACATGAGTTTTCTCTGCTTCATGCAGTACAAGTACATGAGTTTTCTCTGCTTCATGCAGTACAAGTACATGAGTTTTCTCTGCTTCATGCAGTACAAGTACATGAGTTTTCTCTGCTTCATGCAGTACAAGTACATGAATTTTCTCTGCTTCATGCAGTACAAGTACATGCGTTGTCTTTGCTTCATGCAGTACAAGTACATGAGTTTTCTCTGCTTCATGCAGTACAAGTACATGAGTTTTCTCTGCTTCATGCAGTACAAGTACATGAGTTTTCTCTGCTTCATGCAGTACAAGTACATGAGTTTTCTTTGCTTCATGCAGTACAAGTACATGAGTTTTCTCTGCTTCATGCAGTACAAGTACATGAGTTTTATCTGCTTCATGCAGTACAAGTACATGAGTTTTCTCTGCTTCATGCAGTACAAGTACATGAGTTTTCTCTGCTTCATGCAGTACAAGTACATGAGTTTTCTTTGCTTCATGCAGTACAAGTACATGAGTTTTCTTTGCTTCATGCAGTACAAGTACATGAGTTTTCTCTGCTTCATGCAGTACAAGTACATGAGTTTTCTCTGCTTCATGCAGTACAAGTACATGAGTTTTCTCTGCTTCATGCAGTACAAGTACATGAGTTTTCTTTGCTTCATGCAGTACAAGTACATGAGTTTTCTCTGCTTCATGCAGTACAAGTACATGAGTTTTCTCTGCTTCATGCAGTACAAGTACATGAATTTTCTCTGCTTCATGCAGTACAAGTACATGAGTTTTCTCTGCTTCATGCAGTACAAGTACATGAGTTTTCTTTGCTTCATGCAGTACAAGTACATGAGTTTTCTCTGCTTCATGCAGTACAAGTACATGAGTTTTCTCTGCTTCATGCAGTACAAGTACATGAGTTTTCTCTGCTTCATGCAGTACAAGTACATGAGTTTTCTCTGCTTTGTGAAGCATCGGTGTGTCTTTAACACGCTCTGATTCAACATTAACTCTAAACACACAACATCTTCAATAAGTGATGCGTCTCAGGTCTTTAAACACACACGCGTCCTCTAATGAGTCAGGGAGGGGGGGGTTAAAGCTCAAACACTTTAGTTCGGGGGGGACATCTGTCCGAAGTGTTCGTTCTCTGCCTCATTTGTGGGAAAGTTGAAAATAAAAAGCCCTCCAGTTGAGAGATGGAGCGCTTTGCTCAGCCAGGCTAGCTGTTTCCCCCTGCTTCCATTTGTTATGCTAAGCTACGCTACGCTAGGCTAGGCCCACCACCTGTCTCATCCGAAGACATGGAACACGTGACTTTGCTTCATGTCTATGTTTCAATCATCTTTAGTAAAATACAAAAACTTGATTTATTTTATAACCTTATTTTACATCACGTCCTCACACCCCATAGTCTGGGTCCTGTATTTCACGTATTTAGTCTTGTTAATCTGACATAACGCTGCAGTAAAAACGCGGTGAGGAGGCAGCTGGACTCCTGCTTCTCACTGCTGGAGGCTGGGTCAGTACCTCCGTCTGCCTGAAGGGGGCGTGTTGAGCACACGGCTCCTCCTGCTGCTGCTTTCCTCACGCATCACGGACAGATAGCATAGTTAGCACGTGCTAGCTAAAACAGTCATGGAGCGAACGTCAAGTGCATCAGTCCTTCAAAACTGAAGACATAGATTCTGAATCAGACCGACCAAAGACGAGCAATAATGTCTCATGAGACAAAGAGACGGATGAAGATAAAGAGGACTTTTACACCAAAGTCATAGAGATGTTTGTCCAGAAGCAGAATGGACTCAACGTAATTTACAAGTAAAGGTAAGAGCTTGCAGACACTGCTGTACACGACAGATTAAAGACCAGCAGTATTTTATTAATATTTAAAAAATATAAAAGAAGATTTAAGCAATAATGTTCGAGAGGCTGTACTTTATCGATAATACAATTTAAGTGTGTTGTTGGCAAACCTCATCATTTTTAAAAATACGCAATCGCCACCAAGCTAAAAACTAAAATGACCACAAACTGAATCTAACTGTCATTTTGATCACTGATCTGCAACTCAGGTCAATGTAAACAGGTAACATTGCATTATGGCACCTCGTGACTCACTCTCAACCAATCAGAACGCTTGATTTCATCTGCCTGTATTATAGAAGAAGATATGAAACATAACCAGTAGTCAACCTGCAAGCAGCCAGTTGAATGGTGAATTCATTCACTTGTGAATCTGACTTTGAACGAGTCAATGCCTCCGCGTCACACCACGTCACACCACGTCACACCACGTCACAGCACGTCACTGTGTAGTAAGTAAGAGCGGAAAGAGCCAACAGATTTGTCTGAGGTGACGTCATCGACTGGTGGCGACGTTACAGTGAGTTTGGTGATGAAACCACGACACGAAAGGATGCTCTGCTTCATGCAAAGTGCACAAGTTTTCTCTATGCAACAAAAGTACACACCTACCCTCATCTAGAGAAAGTACACAAGTATTCTCAGCTTCATGCAGTACTTTTAGTAAAAAAGGAAACAAACATCGGAAAGACGTTTTCTTTGCTTCTATTTTCGTCTCCCAAGTTTCTGCTTCTGTTTCTTTCTACTTCCTGTTTGGTGACTTTCATCTGATTTTAACACTCACGCGCGCGCACACACACTCACGCGCACGTGCACGGGTCATACTTCACACACTTCAAAGTGCAGACTGTCTTGTAAGTTCTTGTCTTCTCCGCCCAGAGACAAGAGAGGAGGGGGGGGGCATTAGCATCACAACGGCTCCACAGCGCCTCCAAACCGGCTTCACACGTTTGATCCCCCCCCCCCCCCCCCCCCCCCCGGTGGGAACCACAGCAAACCATCAATATCGGCATATTTCACCTTTCAAATATTATTAAGCCTTTAATTTTGCGAAGACTATCGATTGTACGATGTTTTATTTGATGGAGGTTAATCACACAGCGTAGAGATGAATAAAAACGAAATGAGTGCTTTAAATAGTCAGAGAAATAATAACATAATTACAGAAATAATAAGAACAATAATAAAATAAATAACGGAAAATAACTGAAAATGTTATACAAAAATACTTACTTTGTTATTATAACACTATTTACAGGCGTATTGTTCCTTTCCCCTAAATATCACATGAATTAAAAACTGCTCATATCTATAGTTATATATATTTTTATAGTTTAAAAGCATAACTATTCGGTTTTTGGCATATCGAGAATAGGAGCTGATCTTGCTGTTTAATATGTCTCATTAAATCAAATATTTTAAATATCCTCACACGTGCAGTTAAATATTGTAAACGAAAGCTAGAAGTGAATAATGATAAATAAATAATTAGAAATGCTGTGTTTTCTTTCTTAAAGGAGGTTTGTAGGCGCATAAATCCTTTTAATAAAGACGTATTAAAGGTGCGGTTTGACGTGGAGCCCTACTTGGGTTGGAGGGTGGCGCAGAGCTGCGTCGCATCCAGTCGAAGTGGTTCCTCCTCTGCGGGGATCCGGGGCACAGCTGCCCCGCAGACGCGTTCATGGACGCGGTCAGCAGCCCGGACTGTCCGCTGAAGTCCGGGGGGCTGAACCCCAGCGCGGGGCCCACCGCAGAGGACGCGGGGCCCCCGGCCGCGGCAGCCACCGCCGCGTAGTGGTGCGACGACCAGTCGTCCCGGGCGGGCGGAGGAGGCGGAGGAGGCGGCGGGTAGGCCGAGCTCCACCCGCCTGGACCCGCACCGCCCTGCTGCGCCGACATGGAGTCGGTGCCGAGGCCGTGGTGCGGGTGGTGCGGGTGGTGCGGGTGGTACCCGGAGAAGTCCGAGTACTGTGGCGGGCCCGGGAAGCCCTGCGGGCTGAGGCCGAGGCCCCCGTGGCGGGCCCCCGGGTTCTGGTGCGGGTACATGGTGGGGTCCTTGTCCAGCTGCAGGTAGCTCACGTACATCTTCCCAGGTGAGGGGACTCCCTCTGCATACTGCGGATCCAGCCTGGCCTCGCTCCTGGCCAGCTTCTCTCACCTGCCCGACAGGTAAAGTGAGGCTCGCTGTGTGTCTCTCTCCACCTGTCCCCTCTCTCTCATGCACACTTTTACTGCTCTTATCTCCTCCTCCTCAGTGTCACCACACATGAACCACCTGTCACCTCTTTTAAGCTGCATGCATAGCCCCCCCCCCTCCCGGCCTGCAGTCTACTCCCTATCGGACCACATTTGCATCACAGTCCGCTGCTGCATTTCAAAGGCCGCCATCAAAGCGACGGACGAACTTACAAATGGAAGGAGGGAAGGAGGGAAGGGGAGAAGGAGGGAAGGACGTGAGAAGGGAAGGATGGAAGAAGAGAAGGCGGGAGTAAGGGAAGGATAAAATGAGAAGGATGGATGGAGGGAAGGGGAGAAAGAGGGAAGGAGGAAAGGAGAGAAGGAGGAAACCCTCATGTACTAATTAAAAATCATTTATTACACTTTTCTCAAAGTTACTCCACTTTTCGTTTATTTGTGTCGAATAGTCCTTACAGTAGTAATATAATAATAACATGGTAACAATATTGATACAAAAAATAAACAGACAAAAAATATCCAGAAAATTTCAGCTTCAAACTAAGAACTATTGACGAATCCGACTAATGATCAAATACTTAAGACCTAATCAAAATGTTTGAATGTTTCAATTAAAATGTTTTAAATTATTCACATCTTGGATGAATTTATTAACACACTAATAAATTGAAGGTATTATTGTTGGCATTTCATCACACAACTTAGTGTCAACAAAAACGTTTAAAATAGTTTTTAACACATTAAATATAGTTTGATCAAAGTTGATTTCAGAAATGATACAATTGAGTTTATTAGAACTATTATGTATCTAATAACTAGTATTTTTATTTATTGTAATTAATAAAATAAATGCTCATGAACATTAAAACATGTTTTTTTTATTTGTGTTCTCTGATATCCACGTGATGCCTTTACGTAGAACCTTCATTTGTAAATGAAGGTTTTTTTAAATATGACTACAGGTTTTGTTTTATTCTATAATCAGAGGCTTCTTTCCCGTCAAAGATTAGCTATTTAAATCAGTTTGGACGTTTTTAACCTCACAGGTTGAATTTATCAATTTATAAAAGCTATGGTTTTAATAGTTGATCTTTTATTAAAATAAGTTTTATATATTTGTTTTAAATCACAAATTACTTCCTGAATTACCAACATTTTGTATTTTCTGTTTTACATTTAATTCCATTTTTTGATTGTTTTGTTGTCCACTGATAAAAAAAGTTTTCCTTTGACTCATATAAAATTAAGTAAATCAATTTAAATATTAAAGAACACGAATTGACAATAAATTGTGCGAAACAATAATACATTAATATGATGCCTCAAAACGCCAGAACTATTTATTCATTTTCCATTTTATTAATGATGATACATTAATAATACACTAGTAATAATAATGGTAACATTAGTGATAGTAATACTAATAATAGTGAATACAAGCATTATAATAATAATAATAATAATAATAATAATGGTAACTATATAAATAAGAATAATAATAGCAATAATATATATAATCTGACACATTCCTCTGTTGTAGTCATAATAATTTATCTCTGTCATTCCCTCATTTTTTGTGAACAAATTTAAACTTCTTTTAGTTTTATGTTTTGTATCTAAAAAGAATGTTAACAAGTTTTAGTGCTTGTGTCAAAGTGAGATAAAAACATCCACTTACAGAAGACAATAGATCAATAAAAGGAGCTGTCTGCCTGTGTGTAATTAACACGCACACAGGAAGCGGAGAGGTCACCTGAAGGTCAGCTCCTACCTGAACCCTCAGTGAAGACACAGAGGAGGCGGAGCCTCACAGCTCGTTTATTAATCACTTATTCTATTGACATCGACTGTTTTATTCCCAACAGAAGATTACATGATCAATACATATTTAAAAGTAAGCAGGTACTCTGTGTAATACCTGCTCAGGTACTCTGTGTAATACCTGCTCAGGTACTCTGTGTAATACCTGCTCAGGTACTCTGTGTAATACCTGCTCAGGTACTCTGTGTAATACCTGCTCAGGTACTGCTCTAGAACTCTGCAGGGATCAAACTACCCACAAGTCTATTTTTATATCTCCTTCATAGATTCCTTATCAGCTCTTTATTCTTTCCTTCTCCTTCTGAAGTCTTCAGCTACACGAGGTGTTAAAACTGCTCCTGGGTCGGATCTGCAATAAAGAATCTGGGCTCAGTATTTATTACTTTACCTGTAAATCAGAACATTAACACACTAAGATACAATGAGGTCTTAATGAAACTGAGGAGGTGATTTGCAATTGCTCTTTTACATTAGGGTGAGGCGAGGTTTTAAAATTAGGACTTAGTAGAAGGACCTACTTACAGTGAAAGTTAAAGACACTTCCTGCAGCGCCTCCTGCTGGCTTCCTGTTGTCAGAGCTCTCTTACAGTTTTTTACATCACTTTGCCGTAAGTTAAAGGTATTATTGCACAATGCAATGTTTTGAACATTGGAGAGCCTGTGTTACAAGTAAAGATGGTTGTGAGTTTCGTATCTAGAGTTTGGAAAAATGACATCACGGTTTTGAAAATAGTATAAAACTGAAAAAACGGTAATACATGACCTTTTCTATGTTGTTTTAATGTAATCGAGATAGAACATAAACGTTTCTGCATTACAATAAATACATATGTTGATATTGATAAATAAAATGATTAAAATCCATTACATTGCGCCGCCGGGTCTCACCAGCAGGGGCGCTGCACGGAGATCAGCTGACTCTGCTGCTCACTCTGAACCACAGAAGAAGACGCTGAGGAAGCCGCGGGGGAAAATATAAAATGTCTGCTCCGAAAACCATCCCGAAAGACGCTCAGGTATCGTTTTCACAACTCTGTCTTTGCACCTCGCGTCACTGCGGCGGCGTTTCATCGAGAGAGGCCGCGGTTTGGTGTAAATGGCGCCGTCAAAGCGAACGAACCACGCGGTTATTTGTACCCGTTAGCTTGTAGGCTAACGTTAGCCCCGGATTACCGTTCACAACATTAGCATAAAGTTAGCATGTTAGCCTAGCTGGAAGCTAGTGGCTAAGTGTAAACACAAGCGACTTCATGCGTCCGTTTTACACTTAGTTAAGTTGTACTTGTGACCTATTAACGTTAAATGTTAGTGATGAACTAAAGGATGAATGTTGGTGATAAACTAAAGGATGAATGTTAGTGATAAACTAAAGGATGAATGTTAGTGATAAACTAAAGGATGAATGTTAGTGATAAACTAAAGGATGAATGTTAGTGATAAACTAAAGGATGAATGTTAGTGATAAACTAAAGGATGAATGTTAGTGATAAACTAAAGGATGAATGTTTGTGATGAACTAAAGGATGAATGTTAGTGATAAACTAAAGGATGAATGTTTGTGATGAACTAAAGGATGAATGTTTGTGATGAACTAAAGGATGAATGTTAGTGATAAACTAAAGGATGAATGTTAGTGATAAACTAAAGGATGAATGTTAGTGATAAACTAAAGGATGAATGTTAGTGATAAACTAAAGGATGAATGTTAGTGATAAACTAAAGGATGAATGTTAGTGATAAACTAAAGGATGAATGTTTGTGATGAACTAAAGGATGAATGTTTGTGATGAACTAAAGGATGAATGTTTGTGATGAACTAAAGGATGAATGTTTGTGATGAACTAAAGGATGAATGTTAGTGATAAACTAAAGAATGAATGTTAGTGAAAGGATGAATGTTGGTGATGAACTAAAGGATGAATGTTAGTGAAAGGATGAATGTTTGTGATGACCTAAAGGATGAATGTTAGTGAAAGGATGAATGTTGGTGATGAACTAAAGGATGAAGTGTGTCTGCAGGTGATGATCCAGATCCTGAAGGACATGGGCATCACAGAGTACGAGCCCCGAGTCATTAACCAGATGTTGGAGTTCACCTACCGTGAGTATTTCATTGCTTTTGTTTCAGAGGAACGCAGCCGTCACAACGTTGTTTTTTGACTCGCTCCTCTTCTCAGGATACGTGACGACCATCATCGAGGACGCCAAGATCTACGCCACACACGCCAAGAAGTCCAGCGTGGACGCCGATGACATCAAACTGGCGATCCAGTGCCGCATGGACCAGTCGTTCACCTCGCCGCCGCCGAGAGACGTGAGCTTTTCACATTCGAATCATAATCAATAGATTGATTAGAAGCCAAACCATTGAACTGATTGTGATTAAAAAGACAAGGGACCTTCTGTAGTACCTTGATTGGCCACCAGATGGCGCCTCCTGTGGACCATTATTGATCCGGTGTTGACAGATTCACAGTCTCACAGTTCCTGCTTGTTGGTCAATGAGCTTCCTCTTTGATCAGTTCCTGCTGGAGGTCGCACGGCAAAAGAACCAGACCCCCCTCCCTCTGATCAAACCCTACACGGGGCCCCGCCTCCCCCCGGACCGCTACTGCCTCACGGCGCCAAACTACCGCCTGAAGACCGTGCAGAAGAAGGTACCATCAAGTCTTCTCCCCCTTCTCCTCCATCTCCTGCAACCTTCTCACTGCATCTTTGGTTCCAGGTGTCCTCGGCAGGCGGCAGGATATCGGTGCCCCGGCTCAGCGTCGGCAGCGTCTCCAGCAGGCCGAGCACGCCGACCCTCGGTGGGTCAACAGAAGTTCTGACCCGTGTGCTCTGACCCGTGTGTTGTGACCCGTGTGTTCTGACCCGTGTTCTCCACAGGCACCCCGTCTCTGCAGTCCGTGTCCACGAAGGTGGGCGCCCCGGTGTCTCTGACGGGTCAGAGGTTCACGGTTCAGATCCCAGCGACGTCTCAGACGGCCGCCACCAAAACCAGTAAGAGGGTCAACATCAGTCCATAAACAATGTTACCTTATAACTATTGTTTTATATTATACAATTCATTTATTACAGTATTATATCTATATCCTTTTTCAGACCAATCAAAATGTTAATATTGTATTTTTTATATATGTAGTTGTTTTAATGACAGGATTCAACAATCATTTGATATTTAAAGCTTATTTACGCTTTATTAAAGGTTTACTTTTGATGAATTCTTTTTAATCAATATGAAGCTTCGTGACTTTGTAAAATCAAGTGAATACTTCCTAAAGTGTACGTTTCTATTGATAAGTGACAGTTGACGTAGATTCATGAGACGCGTCGTCACATAAAGAGAAAACAAAGTGAGATGACGACGTGGCTCCTTGCAGCCAATCAGCACATCTTTCTTCTCCTCCAGTCACGCCGTCCACGCCCGCCGTCTCCAACGTGCTCATCAACCCGTCTCTGATCGGCTCAAAGAACATCCTCATCACGACCAACATGGTGACGCAGAGCAGCGACCCGCTGAAGAGGAAGCGCGAGGACGAAGACGACTACGACGCTTTATGACGGCGCCGCGCCTTTTAATAAGAACAAATCACACACTTCTCCTTTTTAATAATCCTCCGAAATGCAAAACCCCGAGTGGTTGACCCGTGTTACCGATCCAACAGGAAGTAGAAGTGAGTCTAACTCGATGGATCCAAACACCAGAAGCTCCTCCGATGTTCAATAAACTGTTGAAACATAAACATGTCGTTTCTACTGTCATAAGGAATCATATATATAAACTTTTGTCTCTCTAAGTATGATTAAAAAAAATAATTAATATGTCAAGGAAAGACGGGGAAAAGGTTTTTGTAAAAAATAAGAAAATGCTGGTGTCAAAATAAATCTGTATAATATGTAGAAAATGTCGTTAACCTTTACATCCAGAATTAGTAACTCAGATTATTTTCTTGAACAAAACACAACGGCAACATCTATTGGTTTATTTAACCTTTAATAATAAAGAAAACAAATCTCAAAATAAAAAACATGTGGCTAAACCAAAGACTCTTAAATGATCATGAGAATAATCATGGTCGCTGATACAGTAGAAGTAATAAGTCACCATAACAATAATCAAGCATAATAATCAGATCTTCTGCTCTGGGTTCGTCCCTCCAGCAGAAATCACTTCCTGTGTTTTACAGACTTTACGGTAAAGCGTCGCACAGTCGGGGCACTTGTCAAAATATTTTCACACTTAGCAAAAGTTTCCCCACAGATGCACGAGAACGTGAGGACAGAGTTAAATAAAACATGCTCTTCTTCTGGGAGGGAATCTCACCGCTTTTAGACTGAAGCCTCAAAAAAACAAAACTATTTGTAGAAAAAAAGGTCGAGCGTCAAAAAGAGAAAATGTACTTGTGAAATAAGCCACTCGGCTCCTTCGTGGGTCACAAACGTCCATTTGTTGTTCAGAGGGAAAAACACTCGTCAAAAGATGGGAAATGAGAATCCTTCATGTGGAACACGGAGGTCTGAAGGAAACACTGCTGCTCTTTGTGCGACTTCTCTCCGTTTTAATTGGCACTCAACGTTTTGGCCAAATGTCTACGATGCGAGTCGCATCCTGTAGAAACACGAGAACTACGACTTCTGAAGCTACGCTTTGAGACAAACTTCTCGTTGCTCATTTTACGCACAAAAGGACATTTATTGACAATATATTTGCAAGTGGAACTTTTATGAGATCAATGAGCAACAATAACATTGATTCAATTTTGTGACCCCTAAAAACTTCCCGTGCTGCGACGCGACATTAGCGCTGCTAGCTAACATGAGCGCTGCTAGAGAACATTAGCGCTGCTAGCTAACATGAGCGCTGCTAGAGAACATTAGCGCTGCTAGAGAACATGAGCGCTGCTAGCTAACATGAGCGCTGCTAGCTAACATGAGCGCTGCTAGAGAACATTAGCGCTGCTAGCTAACATGAGCGCTGCTAGAGAACATGAGCGCTGCTAGAGAACATTAGCGCTGCTAGAGAACATGAGCGCTGCTAGCTAACATGATCGCTGCTAGATGCTAGCCACAGGTTTACCAGTGACGAGCTTAGAGAATCAGCACCTTTAAGCCACGACAGGGAAATAAGTGTGTACATTTGAGGAAATAAAAAGTCAGGTGACAAAGAAAAAACCTTATATGGGAAATTACAAAGGAAAGTAAAAGATTAATGTCATCAAAATGTCACAAAGTAACAAGATGAATAATGATATTAATATTTAACAGACAAAAGTTTGTAAGTAAAGGAAGTATTTTACAGGAATATTTTTTTAATTGGGATGTTATATTAATTATATATTATTATTTTGACACTTTCATATTCTGAAGGTGTTTTTCATTCACAAGAAGAAAATCCTTGAAATTGAACTCATTTACAAACTAAATAATTTAGTGACATCGTGAATGTATGAAAACACTTTATGAATCGTGACATTTTCCTGCCTTCTTTTTTTAAACTTGCAAACAAAAATAAATGTTACATCCAAATTGCTGCAAATTCAATTTTTAGTCACGACAACAATTAAAATATTTCTTATCCCGGCAACAGTGGGATGAAGAAGGCACAATGAAGTCTCCACTTGATCCAGTGCAGCAGATCGACTTGTTGAGAATTAATAGACAGAAAACAGCAGTGTTTCCATGGAGACCATCTGAAGCAGCTGGGGTCAGATTCGACTTGAATGGAAACCAGACGATGCTCGCTCTAAGATCGACGGCGCTTTGGGGTTTTAGGAAAGTGAAAGCTGTAGATTTGTTTGTAATTCTCTCTGTAATTATTATTCTTTTTAACTGACGCAGACGTCGAGAGACTCGAAGCCAAAGTTTGATCCCAGTTTTAATTAAAAAAAACATTCCAACGTCAGAGTTTTGCTCGTTGAACCTTTTAAAAGGAAAAAGAAACCAATCACACGTGTGGCTTTAATATCAAAGAAAAGAGGGCGGGACTTTGTGTCGAAATATCGTACAAAATAAAATAAAACATCTGTTACTTTGACTTGAAAAACAGAAACTCTGTCAACGCTGGAATGATTCCTTCATAATAAAACTGGAAGAAAAAACATTTTACCAAATGGACGAGATGTTGAGATGGATGCTGGTGAAATTGCTGTGTGTGTGTGTGTGTGTGTGTGTGTGTTTTTCCTCCCTGGGCAGCCGTGATGTAAAAAAAAAAAGGAAAGCATGTGTTTAATAAAAGAAAACAGACCTCAAACTGCTCGTAGAAGATTTTTTTCCTTTGTTTCAAATATATATTCTGTTTGTACAACGCTGCGTCCGGTTAATTTGAAAAAAGTTTCAAAATAAAAGCAGACGAAGGCCAATTTTTTTTCTTGTGTCATATTTCAGCTAATCAATCATTGCATCACCCCCCCCCACAACATCTGTCCTGCAGCTGTTTGACATTCAACCTTCAACAACCCACCCCCCCCCCCCAAAAAACAACAACCAGAAAGACGGATGGAGAAGACAAACGGCAGCAGGAAGATGAGATGGTTGAAGCAAGGGAGGAAGAACACCACCACCCCACGAGGCCTCCGTCCAAACGCCCCCCCCCGGGGAATGTAACGTGAACAGTGTGTGTGTGTGTGTGTGTGTGCGTTGCTCTAGCAGTCCTCGTCCTTGTCGTCCACGGCGCCTTTGAGCCGCAGGCGGGCGAAGTCCTCGAAGACAAAGTCGTCGTCCTGGGAGACGCTGCTGGGAGGAAGGGGGGGGGGGGGGGGGGTGTTAAATGGCGCTACCAAAATAAAATAAAGATCACGAGGCTCAGAGACGTTCAGACAACAATGTCATTGGACATTGTTAGAACTACGTTTCCCAGAAGCCTTCAGGAGGTTGAACCTCACAGCGTTATTCTGCATTCAGAAACTTTACTGCAGTAAATGTACTTCGTGTAAAAACTATTACCGCTGTGTAAAAATACTAAAACCAAATAAACAAACAAATCAATGACTAATTGATGAATGGACTGGTTTTTCAAGTTTGGACTTAAAATGGTTGAATTAATTAACAAAGAACAACAGAACTCACTTTGTGTCAAATTCTATCAAATTGGTGTCTATGGGGGGGTCCATCTCTGGCACAGCTGTAAGACACACACACACACACACACACACACAATTAGCATGACACACCACCGTCTCCATGGAAACCTCTTCTTCGTCTCCATGGAGCTCGAGTGTAGGATGAAGAAGGGAGAAGGACACATTCTGCTGTGAAACGCTCAGTTTAAATTAACTTTTAAATGTCAATCAAGAGGGCAGCGTGTGGTCAGGTGAGCTCACCTGACTGAGGGCGGGACAAAGGCGGCTCCACTGGTTTCGGGTGCATCAAGATGAACGGCAGCTCTACCGACACGTCTCTGGGAGAAAATACAAAATAAAACAACACGCCGTCACTTCTTCATTCGGAAGTCACCGCTCGGTCCACTTCCTGTTTGTAAGTAAACTGCTCTGAGGACACGCCTCCACAGGAAGTGATCTCACAACAGCCGACTCCCAATTTCATGGTTTTATTCTGAAGAAAACAAACCAATCAGAAAGCTGCATCAGAAGATCATGTGACTCCGAGTCTACCAATTCTGATTGATTCAGAGGCTAGCTTAGCATGAGGCTAATTCAGTGTCTGCACTTTTTCATTCACTTCTACTTTTTTGTAGTTTTTAACACCAGTGAAACTCAACTTCCTGCATGTTTCACAATAAAAGCCTAAATTAGAGCATGTGTAGTTTGATTTAAAGCAACATTAGAGCTACTTTACTTCTGCGGTTAATCGAATGAAACCATTAAACTAACGGCAGGTAAACTGGATCAAACTGGTGGTGAGCGGCGCCACAGAGAAAGAGCAGAAGTGTCTTAATGTTAAAGGGTCCGACAGAAAGAGCCGCGAGGCTGGCGCTCACATTTACCTGTCCAACATGCCTCTCAGCAGCCTGCAGGGGGGGACACACAGAGGGAGGAGGAGGAGGAGGAGGAGGAAGAGGAGCCAAACAGAAAAACAAAAACACAGAGGGGAGATGAAATGAAAAGCAGGAGGCAACATGTTCACGTCGACAACCTAAGCAAGCAGAGCGAGGAGTTACTACGGCTACAGGCAGACGGTTACCAAGGTAACTGACAACAGGAAGTCAAGAAGACGAAACAGGAAGTTGAGCTGCACCAACATGGAGAATGATCAGGATTTAAGATAAACTCTGTGTGAAGTTTTGTTGTCTTAAGGGGGGGGGGGGGGACAACAAAGAGGTACGAGGGGTCTCCATGGATACAAGCCACACCCTCGACAGGTATGTGGCAGCGAGATGTTCCGGATTATCGTGTAAATGAAATGTTTTCACGCTCTCGTGATGCGTTCATGCGTCATCTGTAAAGGTGGTTTTGGTGATAAACTAATCACGTGGATATAAAACCGATACTAGAGATGTTTAACTTTCCAACACAAGCCCCCAGGTCATCTGCTGCTCGGTGACGTCATGGTGTAGTCTGCATGTTTAGGATCGGCGGCTTTGCGATTCCTTTTGCGTGTGGACGGAGACGTGTGGTCTCCTCGCTGACCGAGGCGAGGCCCCTGTGAGACTCCGGAGGACAGGAAGTGACACGTGCTTCCACTAAAGTCTCCAATAACACCTGGAAATCGTGGGATTTGTCGCTAGTCACTTTTACCAAAAAAAAAATCAAGTCAAGTGTTTGGGAAGTCGCCGAGGCGGCAGCACTGACTCGAGGGGAACCAAGATGTTCTAATGAAGATCACGATGTCACCGTCTCTCCTCGTCACTAATAAACCTCTCCAGATCCACACGGTTCACCTGGATGACCACAGGTATAATTACAATCCATCAAAACACTTCCATAGCTTTTATTTTAATTCTTTTTTTTTATGAAGCAGAAAATGCTACCTTGCAATAACAAAGTAAAAGTCTTTTTCATATTTGACTGACTTCCAAGAGTTGAAATGATCTGTAGATGGTGTAGAGCAGCTCAAACAATAATATGGATCAATAATCAGTATCAACAACATGATCAGTGATCTACGAGCTCCGTTTCCTCTTTGATTTTATTTTACACTCATGTGGGAGCTGGAACTCCACTGATGACATTGAACAGAAAACAAGAGGACAGGAAGTGATGTCAGCAGAGTGTGTGTGTGTGTGTGTGTGTGTCGTACCCTCCACGTGAGACCACCAGCTTGACTTTGACTCTGTAGGACACCAGGATCCCGAGCACCTCCTTGTTGGTGACGTCCTTGACGCTGAAACACAGAGCGCCGGGTTCAAGTGACCGCAGCGACACACCTGCGTGTGTGTGTGTGTGTGTGTGTGTTTACATGGTGGAGGAGGCCAGGTTGGTGTCTTCGTGCTTCAGCTTGCCGTCCAGGGCGAGTCCTCTCTTCTCCCGGTTCTTGTCCAGCGTCGGGGTCAGAGTGTACACCTTGCAGAAGGTGGAGCTGGACGACACCTGGTCACTATGGAGACGACACGCTGCTGTCAATCAAACTGACTTTAGATCAGACCTTATCAAAGCGTTCATCAGCTGTCAGTGGGATCCCATCGTGATGTTTTATCTCCTTTAAACATCTTTACAGGTCAAACATTTGTTTCATACTGATTTATTGGTGTCATGGTTTGAGCCGGTAACCATTTAAACCAGTTTGAACCCACTGAATCAGGACCTTCTGGTTTTAATACATGGATTAATTTCGGCACATTGACTTCGGATGATGTCATTACTTACTCGGCCTCCAGCTGGGCCACTGGACATTTGTACTGGGCAGTGCTGAACAGGCAGATGTCGGCGTACTGACGCACTGCAGAGAGAGAAGGTTCCACAGTTAGAACCTCACACAACATCTTCACACCAGAAGAACAGACAAGAGACCAAGAAGAAGAAGCAGAGACCCACCGGATATCTTTGCTCTCTTGACAGTCTTGGTGGAGTTGTTGGTGACGTGAACGTTGACACTGATGGGCTCTCCGTGGTAGTACAGCTGCACATAATGCATCATGGGAAAATAAGACATTCGAATATAAAAGCATTTTTCCTCATGGAAGGCTAACTTAGCACATTAGCACAAGAGGCTAACCTGGTGGGAGTTGTAAATTAAACTAAGATGTCATGATACATCTTAACATTAACAATACTTTGATTAGTTTATGTTAGTTTATGTATCATGCTAACAATAGTTATGATATATATATAAATAAGCTACACAATCAATACTTTGAATAGACCCTGTGATCAGTGATAGATGTCAGTCACCTTTGATCATGCAGCGCTACGTTCTGTCAGTGTGTGTACCTCCTTGTCCAGAGAGGCCTCCAGATGAAGGGATCTGTCAGACATCAGGAAGCTGCGGGTCGTCTCCACCATCGGCTGAGGACCAGGCTTCTCCGGAGCGTACTGAACCTTCCTGATGACCAAACGCACCGAGTTCCTGCAAACAGGAACCACGTTACTGCCATCTGCTCCTCTGGTACACAAACACAGTAAAACCAGGACCTGCCTACCGGGTAATGTTAGCAAAACAAAGATGTAGATGGCCTTTGCCCAAAGGCCCTACCGGGTAACGTCAGCCCAAAAGCCCTACCGGGTAACGTTAGCAAAACAAAGATGTAGATGGCCTTTGCGCAACGGCCCTACCGGGTAAGGTCAGCCCAAAGGCCCTACCGGGTAACGTCAGCCCAAAGGCCCTACCGGGTAACGTCAGCCCAAAGGCCCTACCGGGTAACGTCAGCCCAAAAGCCCTACCGGGTAACGTCAGCCCAAAAGCCCTACCGGGTAACGTCAGCCCAAAGGCCCTACCGGGTAACGTCAGCCCAAAGGCCCTACCGGGTAACGTCAGCCCAAAGGCCCTACCGGGTAACGTCAGCCCAAAGGCCCTACCGGGTAACGTTAGCCCAAAGGCCCTACCGGGTAACGTCAGCCCAAAGGCCCTACCGGGTAACGTCAGCCCAAAGGCCCTACCGGGTAACGTTAGCCCAAAGGCCCTACCGGGTAACGTTAGCCCAAAGGCCCTACCGGGTAATGTTAGCCAAGAGGCCCTACCGGGTAACGTTAGCCCAAAGGCCCTACCGGGTAACGTTAGCCCAAAGGCCCTACCGGGTAATGTTAGCCAAGAGGCCCTACCGGGTAACGTTAGCCAAAAGGCTAACTTATTTTTCTGACAGAAACCCAACCGGATAAGGGATGATAATCATTTGAGGAAATTACACATGTGGTCAGACACAAAGACTCTTGTGAAACCTCCGAGAGCTGCAGGTCCTCAGGAGCTTCCTGCCGGTCTGAACTCACCTCTTGTGGATCTTTTCTTCTATTGACTTGGCACAGAAAGCTCTGATCTCAAAGTCGACGCCGCAGGCCTGAGGAGGAAACACAAGCTGCTTTAAGAGACACAAGTAGTCTCGATATATAAATATATACACATAAAGTAAAGGGAAGCCACTGAGCCGTACCTTCCCAGTGTCCTCTGGGCCGGGCTGTAAGGTGACGGAACACGGGAGGTTCTGAGGAATCTGAACCGCACAAAGAAAAAACAAACACAGGTTAAATTGGGATGGAAACAGCAGATTGCATCACCACAGGTGCTGTGAAGAAACAAGATCTTAAAAGCATCTCTGATTTAAACGGCCTCCCACTGCTGGGGACCAGGGGGGGGCTCACGGTAGCAGGGGCAGTAGTGACTGGAAGGTGGGGTTCGCGGCGATATGGACATGTGGTGCTGCAGTCAGCTGAGCGGTTTGGAGGACGCAGGCGGGCGTATCGTATATGGTGCGTCTCTGTGTGAAGAGCTTCGGTAGCTGGTTGATCAATTCAGACTCACTGATTAAAACACTATTTATACCCCAACAATCTCACACAGAAGGACAAATTGTTTTCAGATCATTTAGAAACTCAACGTCTTAAAAATCTTTATCTGAGTAAATATTTAGCAGCCAAATCAAAATAGGTTAACTGGACATTCAAAAACTGTCCTTTAATAACAAATTTTAAATGTTTTTCTTACAGGACTTAGTGTAGTTAATAACTAGTTAGAGACTCGTTCGTAGAGAGGTGTCAGCTATAGTTGTACCTTTAAAGATATTTAATTACAGATACGTTTCTCACCATAAAGGAAACGTGTACGGGGACTTTTAGTCAAATGAGCCCTCGGGTAACCTGAGGAAGTGAGGACCATGAAGACTGCATCATCCATCAAACAGGAAGTAACGGTTCTCTCATTTCACCGTTTCCGCTCACACGTTAACAACAGAGAGGACAATACGACGTAAAGGACAACCCACGTGTCCACTGCTCAAAGCCCCGCCCACAAAGGCTGCACCACGGAGAACACACTGCCCCTAACTGAAGCTTCCTCGTCACTATGTGTCCTCGTTGTGTGCACTAGTGTCCTAGTACTGGTGTGAACTAGTGTCCTCGCTGTATGCACTAGTGTCCTAGTACTAGTGTCCTCGCTGTATGCACTAGTGTCCTAGTACTGGTGTGAACTAGTGTCCTCGCTGTATGCACTAGTGTCCTAGTACTAGTGTGCACTAGTGTGTACTTGTACACACGCACAGTGAAGTAGAAGGGGTGAGCATGTTGGCCCAGTTTCTTCAGCAGTCTCTCCTGCAGCCGGCTGTTGGGTTTCTTCTCTTCAGGCACCGGAGGGAAGGCCTGAGAGACAAAAGGAGGAGGACGAAACGTCTTCATCAGAGAAACGCTGCAGTAAAAGTACCACCAAACTCTGGAAGTACTAGCAAGTAACGATGCTGTCAAACATGTCATCGATGGACGGGTTGGTTGGTGAATGTAGTGATTAAAGGTGAAGTCGGACGTCCTCCGGTAAAACTCACCTGGAAGGTGGAGATGTAGAGGTCCTTCCTGAAGGACAGGCCCAGGACGTCCAGGTCCTCTCGGCCGTACCTGAACGCACAGGTGAGTGTGACGAAGACTACGAGGAAGAGGAATGATTTAGATCATGTTCATTCAAACTCTTACGAATAATTAGTTTGGACCTTTTATTGGCATGTTTACACGTATGTGAATTTATTTATATATATATATATATATCATCTTGTTTCTAATCTACATTTGTTGTGGTGAGGGTGACGCATGGAGCAGAGAGCGTTGAACCCTGGCTGCTCCATGCGTCACGTCGAGTTAAGAAAGCAATGCAAGTGGCTTTGGATGAAAGCGTCAGATGACATGTGGAATGTTTTGAAGAAATTCTATTGAAGAATTCTTCACAGTGACAAAGATAAACATATGATTGAGTTTCCCTTCACAGGAGATGAAGTACTGAAGAGAACCACTTTAAGCAGATGTTCCATCAAAGACAACATTCAGTCTTCTCCAGATGTTCAGGAGGAAGCCGCCCTACCTTTCCTGTCCTTCAGGTACTCCGGGTCCACGAGGATCACTCCGTCTGTCAGTGGGGGGGGGGCAGAACCACCAGGTCATCATCTTAAATGAGGCCCTCGCCCAATCACAAGCAAGCGCTCACTCACGAATATTCATCAAAACACATGGACAAACTTTCCAGGACTTCAAGGAGCCTCCAGACGTATTGACTCACCTACTGGGTCCACGTGGTCCAGGTGATCCACAAAGTCTCTCTTTCCCAGGTAAACCGTCACCTGCACCGACCAATCAGAGGCACAAATGAGCCATTTAAACCCAGATGTGCAGTTCATAAGGCCAAACATCTGGTTGATGATGTTTTTAATCACAGAAGCCTTAATAACAAATATTTACTGTACAGTAAAAAGTTATTCTGACATTCATTATCTAGAATTTTAGAGAATGAACTTTCATGGGTGGGGGGGCTCTCCTGGTTCAAACTATTAAAAAATGTAAACATGTACCTGTGGTACTACTAGAGTACCTTTTGTACTACTAGATGTACCTGTGGTACTACTAGAGTACTCATCTCACTCAGGACTCACCTTGCAGTTGGGGCTCGACTTCTTGAAAACTCTGGTTAGGAAACAGGAAGCAGAAGCAGAGTTAGTGGGTTCTGTTTCATTGGGTTTCATTTGAGTGGAATCATCGGTTCGTCTCCTCGGACCGTGTGATGGGGGTATTATGGGATGTCGCCTCAGAGACAACAGGCAGACCTGATCTCTTTGAGCTTGCATCAGATCATAGAACTCAGATGTGTAGGCAGAGATCCACTGATACTCTGGATCAGCAGTGATCAATCATTAGTAAGAGCTACAGATCTCTTTGGTGTTTATAGCAGCTGGTCTACAAAGATCCACAATATTTATCCATGCCATCGTCCTAAAAGTCATTAAAAGATAAAATACACGTTATACTCAATTCATAGTGTTTTTGTCACGGAAAGATACAATGCAAATGCTGTATTTCTATTGTATTTTGTTATGTACAATGTGCTAGAAACTTGATTCAGGAAATTAAACGGCTCATACTTCATCCCGAACATCTTTTATGGTCATGTGAAAAACATCTGGATGATTGTCTAGTTGATCACTAGAGCTTTACATTTTACAGATGACAAGTAAACACATCAGAGCCTGAAGGCATCGCAATGGAAGTGAAGCAACCCTCCATTAGCGCTACGCTGTTAGCAGCGCAGCTAACGTCACAGGCTCCTCCTCCCGTTGTTTTAAGCACTGATTGGGTATTTAGTGTCACATGATCAGAAAACCATCGTAACCTTAAGGGAAAAGGGTTAAACGGGCACTTCCTTCCTCTGCTTGATGCCACAAAACACAAACAGGAAGTATAAAAAAGGAAGTTACAGCCGTTTGTTACCTCATGGCCAGGTTTCAAAAGGAAACAGTTTGTTGATTTCACTGTTTTAGAGGAAAGACAAGAAGTTAACACTGGATGAAGAGTATAGGATTTCCCCCGCAGCTTTTCAAAATAAAACTTCACCCTGAAGTAACCTAGTGTGTTTTAACCATCTGAGCATCAGCTGTTTGATCGCCGAGGGAATGAAGCTCTACAGGAAAACAGGCGGCAGGTAAACAGGCGGCAGGTGTGTGTGTGTGTGTGTGTCTGCAGGTGTGTTTGTGTGTGTTTTTCATGCCGCGACAAGAACTGCACTCGATAGGGCGGTTTCTGGGGGTTTGAGGACCTCGTACGAGATCATTTTCAGGATAAGATTACATAAGTCAGGCTTTTAGATTCCAAAAAAGCAAGTTTGTCCAAATCACCATGGCAACACATCCTAAAACCTGAACCTGGTCCGGCGCAGGTTCATTTGAGCAGCTGGATTAGTTCACTGCTCCCCCAGAATAAAAGGCAGCTCTCTTCCTCACTGATGAAGGATCGATATCAGTGAGATTAACGGTCAGATCAACAGAGGAGGACCTTCCCGGGATGGACAGACAGATGTTACTACAGAATGAACCAAGTAAAGGATGTACAATACCTTCAATTCATACGACAGAAATTATTCAAATTCGCATATTATGGTCTAGAACTCCTTGTATGCTTCATCATCATCTTCATCTTGTCTTCCTTTACGTTTATCATCCTAGTGACTGAAGTCTGGTTAATTTGAACCAGACGAGTTTGAGAGCCGATCATCACATTACATTACATCACATGTCATTTAGCTGACGCTTTTATCCAAAGCGACGTACAATAAGTGCATTTCCACCACAGAGATACAAACTCATAAAAACAAGTAACAAGGAAGTACAATTTTCATCAAATAAGCAGTTTCAAAACATGTTATAGAAAAGTGCCATTATAAGTACAGTTTAAGTGCTATCATTTTTTGGTTTAGTCAAGGTAGAGTCTAAAAAGGTGTGTCTTGAGTTTTGGGTGGAAGATGTAGAGGCTCTCTGCGGTCCTGATGTCATCGGAGAGCTCATTCCACCATATCAAAAACCGGTTGATATGTGAACCGTCTCTCCAGACAGGAAGTGTCCCTAGACATCGATCCTCGGGGTCAGAGGTCAGCGTGAGATTTGAACACGGAACCTCGAACTACCTTCCTCCTCCTCACACTCACCGACAGAATCTTCAACTTCCTCATTAACAGTCTTATTTTAGTAGTTCGCTATTTAGGTCAACAGATCAAACTAAAGATTATTTTCAGTTAGTCAGTGAAAAATGTGGCAAGAATTTGAAAATTACATTAAAATATATATTCAAAAAGTGTAAACACCTGATGAAAACTACAGATAATGTTAATTCCATATATGCAGAAACGGTTATGTAAAAAAATCATGAATAAGTAAATATCTATAAAGTATTTGTTATTAATAAAAATAAGGGATAAAACAAAATGACCGATTCAATTGTAGACGCACGCACGTAAAGGGACAATTGGACCAATCAGAGTCGAGCTACAGAACGCTGATGATCACATAATCAATTGGAATATTGAGCACCACAGCTAACTGCCTTCCTTGCTCCCTTCGTTGATCTTAACAGCAAAATTATATAAAAATAACAATAATAGAATAAGTTAATTTTTCATTGATGTGAAAGAGTTCGTTTGAACGGTTTTGAAATCATTTCATTGACGCGTTATATTCAGGATGCGCGATAAATGTAAACCTGAATAGCAGAGGTGTGGACTCGAGTCATGTGACTTGGACTCGAGTCATGTGACTTGGACTCGAGTCATGAATTTGATGACTTGAGACTCGACTCGACAAAACGTACAAAGACTTGCAACTCGACTTGGACTTGAATACCGATGACTCGTGACTTGACTAGGACTCGAGCCCTTTGACTCGAGAAGACTTGCTACTTCCCATGAAAACTGGGGGAAAACATTTTCACACCACCGCGCCGCTCTGTTTATCTGCATCTGTCAAAATAATGTGCGCCACCTGTATGCAGAGAGCGCTGCCTGCACGACATCCAATCACTGCAGTCCATTTTACCGTATCAACGAGACAGCTCGTTCATGGTTACAAAAATCGGGATTTTTTAACCCGGATTCAGACTCCGATGGAAATCCTCGCCAACATTATGTCAACGTCCGTTTTAAAGTAGTGTAATGAGCTGAGTTAAAGTTATTAGTTAATCAGTTATGCAGATGTTGCATGTGTTCACGTTATGCTCCGTTACCAGCTGTAGTTACGCGAGACAACCCGAGTTTTGGGGGGCCGTGTATGCGGAAGTGTTCGTTCGGCGTGGTGACGGCCAACAGTGACCGAAGTTGAGTTGTTTTATTTAAATAAATGCACCGGAGTTGCAAGCCAGTCATCGCCTCCTTATTTACGCTGCAGCATTGGGGTGAGCGTTACAGTACTATAACACAGTCACAGTCGATCCACCATTACCCTTCCCTTCGTAGTCTAGGTCTGTGAGGCAGCGCACCATCACCCAGGGTTCCCCGTCACCACTATAATAAAAGGACTCGAAATGACTCGAAACTAAAATGGTACGACTTGTAACTCGACTTGAGACTTGATGGCTTTGACTTGTGACTCGACTTGGGACTTGCTTCGTCTTTGACTCGACTTGACTCGGGACTCGAGGGCATTGACTTGAGACTTGCTTGTGACTTGCCTAACAGTGACTTGATCCCACCTCTGCTGAATAGTAATGGACAGTAGATTATAAAACTACATTAGCGATAAATAATGATCTATTTATCTCCTTAACAGCAACAACAATGACAAAATGAATAGCTTAATTTGTTTCCTTATCATTTAACTGTGTATTTTAGATGTTTTACTGACTTCAGATCAAAGATTCAGATCAATTTTAGGACAATGACGTAATATTTGTCGACCAGCAACATAATCAAAACAAAGAGATAAGGATATGGATCATGGGTGATCAATAATCAGAATCGGGGATCAGCACACACACCAGCAGCTCAAAACCTGAGAGAAGTTCTGACACATCTAAACACCTGATCGGTACCTGCCCGCGTGCATCAATGAGCGGCCGTGAAGGCACCTGAGCACCAGTCCGTCAGGAGGCAACACGTGTCTGCACAGGAGCACACCGCATCCTTTACCGCACGGGTACAGGTGCTGTGCAAGAGCCCGTGAGCCAGGTGAACCCCGTCGGGAGAGCGCGAACGCACCACAGTCTGGTGGTAAATACGTCACGTCGAACGTCCCTCGCGCGGTCCACAACGAAAACACAAACGCTGCGTGTTCAAACGCCGCGTTACGATCGGCGTTGTTTAAATGCACCTGTCGGCTCTTACACACAAAAACATCATCCTCTCGGTCTGCGCCGGGGGATGCCGCCCCCTCGGCCGGGTCCCGTTGGAAAAGCACCGTGGTAATTCCGCTCCACGACACCGACACGCACTTCATTTCCCACGCGTTGCGTCCGTTGGGCGCCCGGTGGAGAGGTTGTTTTCCCCGGGAAGCACCGCGTGTGACAGCGCGGAGCGGAGGTGCAACGTTAGCTAGCCGCACCCTGCGGCGCTACACGTCGCCTCCCGTGTACGAGGTCACCGTGTGAGGGGGCGTTCAGACGTGAACAGGCCCGGGGGGGTACCTGGTGGTCTCTGTCTTGGCGTGTTGATGAGGAGGAGAGGGGGGGGGGCATTGTTATATAAAGCAGGGTAAAAATACCCCCGCTCCCCCGGGTCAGCAGCCCGGCTATCGTTAGCAAAGTGCGTGAGCGCGGATGCTAGCTAGCGTGCTAACCGCCGTGTAGACGAGCCGTTCTTACCTGGTGCCCGCCTTGTCCCCCATCTCCTCGGCAGCGAAGATCCCGACAAAATGAGCCCGCACCCGGCGGGAGGCTTGTCTCGACTTGGAGGAGCGACGAGTTGCTTCTTCAGCTTCCGCTTCTCCACATCGGCGCAGTGCTAGCTAGTTACTATGCTAATTTAATTTAGCGCCGCCTCGGCTCCTCTCCGGCTTCCGCAAAGGCAGGATCCTCTCTCTCTCTGTCTCACCCTATGTCTCTCTCTCTCTCTCTCTCTCTGTCTCACCCTATGTCTCTCTCTCTCTCCCTCTCTATCTCTGTCAAACCCTATGTCTCTCTCTTCCTGTCTCTCCCTATCTCTGTCTCTCTCTCTCTCTGTCTCACCCTATGTCTCTCTCTCTCCCTCTCTCTCTGTCTTACCCTATGTTCCTCTCTCTCTCTGTCTCACCCTATGTCTCTCTGTCTCACCCTATGTCTCTCTCTCTCCCTCTCTCTCACCCTGTCTCTCTCCCTATGTATCTGTCTCACCCTATGACTCCCTCTTTCTCTCTGTCTTACCCTATGTTCCTCTCTCTCTCTGTCTCACCCTATGTCTCTCTCTCTCCCTCTCTTACCCTACGTTCCTCTCTCTCTCTGTCTCACCCTATGTCTCTCTCTCCCTGTCTCTCTGTCAAACCCTATGTCTCTCTCTCCCTATCTCTGTCTCACCCTATGTCTCTCTCTCTCCCTCTCTCTCACCCTGTCTCTCTCCCTATGTATCTGTCTCACCCTATGACTCCCTCTTTCTCTCTGTCCCTGTCTCACCGTACGTCTCTTTATGTCTTACCCTGTCTCTCTCTGACACCCATAGTTAAAATATATATATATATATATAAAATGAGAAACAGTCAATCCCTTTAAAACATGGATTTAATACATTTAATGTTACATGGAGTATTTTGTTGTAGTTTGTGTGTAGAGGAGCCAGATAATAAGTGTGTGGACTTTGTTCAGACTCACTACAGCCGTCACTGACATACAGTGGATTCATCCGCCGCTGGAAGTAGTCCCTGCTGAATCTCTGCTTCCTGTTTGTTTCAGAGGTTTTAGGAAGTATGTTTGTAAACATTTACGTGTTCAGTAGGAACCAGGAAGTCAGACCGTATTTACAGACGCACCGACTCAAGAGAAAAGAACTGCAGATTAAAATAATTACATTTTTCAATCCGCAGTTAACAAAATAACAATCTTATTCTGAAAGGACGTTGACCACGTCCTGGTTAGACGCGGATGACGTAGGAGTCGGAGTGGGTGACGTAGCGGATCCAGCGCTGAGACGGACCCGGCTGCACCGGGGACAGGCGGAGGAACCGGATCTGAAGACCCGTCACCGTGAGGTGAGGAAGCTCAAAGGCCAGAACCACCTGACCGACTTCCATCAAGGGGGCGGGGCCGAGGGCCGAGGCCTCCAGCTGGGGGGGTGAAAGCAGACGTCTCATTTCTGATGATAACAAATGGCATTAACATCTGTGTGTGTTTCTCACCTTGAACACAGCAGACAGCTGTGTCCCTCCGGCGAATCGAGGGATTTTCCATTCGATGGCTCGACTCTGCAGCTTCAGCTCAGCACTCTGGTCGGGGCTGCTGAGCTCCTGAGACACACTGAACACACACACACGCACACACACACGCGCTAACGGATGCGTTGTGTAACCGTAACTTCTGTTTCTACTGCAAAAAAGAGCTTGGATCAAGTGAACTCCAGCTGTTTCTAGGATGCTTTTATTGTGAAACTGTTCCTGTTTGAATCCAATGATGCTTGTTTCTTCTGCTCAGAGGCTCCTTGTCTTTTAGTACAGAGACTTATTCTCCAGCTATTAAAGCAAATTGCGTCTCTTGGTGAGGACACTTTATTTTGAAAAGATAAGCATTCAGCACTCGGTCCTTTGCGTAACATTTACCAAACAAATGATGTGCGCCTCCTGCTGCTCACCTGTGACGCTTCCTACTTTGTTTGTTATTCAAAAGTCGGAGCATTTAAATAAACTCTCGTGACTCCGGTTTGTGTCCCATTCAAATAGTTCCTTCACATGAAGTATTTCCATGAGTGAAGGGAGCGTCTCACCTGGCGGAGCCTCTGGGGACGGGGACGCTCACACAGACGTTGATGGCAGCGCTACAAAAACAATGACATCATCATCATCAGGATTCGCATCAGAAGCTTATTTTTCTCCAGCAGTACTTTGTTTATTATATTTCCCTGCTGAGGTACTTTCTACTCTTTATGAAAAGTTTACTTGATGACCCCTGACCCCAAAGTTAAACTAAGAGACCTGTACTACACTACAATGATACTACCTGGGGTAATACTCCCAGTACTACATGTGGTACTATTTGTAGTGCTTCTGCTCATGTTACTCCCTCAGATACTTAGCAGCATCCCGTCGTGGTTGTAAACGTGTAAATTCCAGCGCACCTCTTTGGAGGCAGGTCACAGCGGAGCTTCAGGTACATCAGCAGGCTGCAGAGGACCAACAACAAGAGTCCCACGTTACTGCAGGAATACAAAGTACTGCAGTAAATGTTGCTGGCTACTTTACCCCCCCCCCCCCCTCCGGCACAGTAACCACCCCCCGAGGGACTCTACCGTCCTCCGCTGTCCCTCTGGATGGTCGGGTGGAGGCGGAAGGGAGGAGCCGAGGGCAGCTCGTCACTCAGCTGGTACTGCATCACCGTTTGCTGCAGCAGGAAGGAGGAGAAGAAGAGTTGTCTCTCACATGTCGGAGCGTCCTTGAACTCAGCACCAGACAAAGCCACGAAGGCTGTGTGTAAATGACATGAAACCGAAGTCCAAACCTGGCAGATTACGCTCATTAGTGGAAGTGGTTTGTGATGAAAGTGGAACATTTACAGCAATAATCTGAGGGGCTTAGAGAGACTTTCCACCTCGCTGCGCTCTACACAGCGTTTAGCTTGATTGGAGACGTTTAGTCATTATGGTTCTATTGATGAAGGTTACAGTGTTCACTTTGTCTGCTGGAGCGCTGAAGAAAGCCAAATATCCTATTTCAGCTTGTTGCTGTGAACGCACCGCTTATATTCTCTCTACATGCAGACAGGAAATACATTAAGTATAAAAGAGAAACTTTATTTGTGACAAAGGGACGGACTACCTTCCTATCGTCCCATCTACCTGTCTACCTGTCTTCTCACCTCTCCCTGACTGGGGCAGAGCCTGAGGATCCGGCTGCCGTTGAACTCGTCCAGTCGAACAGCCTGGTGGAATCGGCACTCGTCCACACGGGCCGTCGCACCGTACCCTGAGAAGAAGGAACAAACACACACGTGTCTCGCTGCGTGTGTGTGTCTGTGTGTGTGTGTGTCTCTTTGTGTGCGTTACCTCTGAGCTGTGACTTCCCGATGCTGAACTCCTCATTCAGACCGATCCTCATCTCTGTGAAGAACCACAAAGAGTCACTGAGCGTCACAGAGGAAACCAGAGTCACCGTCTCACACTCACCGGAGCAGCTGGGCATGAAGCACTTGACTCGGATTTCTCCCTCCACGTCGGCCTTCATCACAACTCCCTACGGCACAAAGACGCGCTGGAACCGACGCTTTAGATTCAACCTTCCCGTTACCACGGTTACTCACGTTGGAGCCAATGACGACTGACATCCTCTCGATCACGTCCACAAATATCTCGCTCTTCCCACCCTGCAAAATGAAGACAAAGTAAACACACAAAGGTAAACTGTGAGTGTGTTTCAGACTAATTACTGGTCCGTTACTTTATCCAAACCCCTCATCAATAACTGTGTGAAGAATGGTCACCCTTCATGGTCAGAAGTATGAACATCAGCTGGAGTTTGTTGAGAACAAAATGGAGTCAGCTGACCTCAGATCAGACGATGAATCAAAGGGTCATTTATTAACAAGATGTTAAGTTATTATAATTGGTCTTCTTACTACACAGTCCACCTGTCTCTAGTCCACCTGTCACTAGTCCACCTGTCACTAGTCCACCTGTCACTAGTCCACCTGTCTATAGTCCACCTGTCACTAGTCCACCTGTCTCTAGTCCACCTGTCACTAGTCCACCTGTCTCTAGTCCACCTGTCACTAGTCCACCTGTCTCTAGTCCACCTGTCACTAGTCCACCTGTCTCTAGTCCACCTGTCTATAGTCCACCTGTCTCTAGTCCACCTGTCACTAGTCCACCTGTCACTAGTCCACCTGTCTCTAGTCCACCTGTCTCTAGTCCACCTGTCACTAGTCCACCTGTCACTAGTCCACCTGTCACTAGTCCACCTGTCACTAGTCCACCTGTCTCTAGTCCACCTGTCACTAGTCCACCTGTCTCTAGTCCACCTGCTTCTAGTCCACCTGTCACTAGTCCACCTGTCACTAGTCCACCTGTCACTAGTCCACCTGTCTCTAGTCCACCTGTCTCTAGTCCACCTGCTTCTAGTCCACCTGTCTCTAGTCCACCTGTCACTAGTCCACCTGTCTCTAGTCCACCTGCTTCTAGTCCACCTGTCACTAGTCCACCTGTCTCTAGTCCACCTGTCTCTAGTCCACCTGTCTCTAGTCCACCTGTCACTAGTCCACCTGTCTCTAGTCCACCTGTCTCTAGTCCACCTGTCACTAGTCCACCTGTCACTAGTCCACCTGTCACTAGTCCACCTGTCTCTAGTCCACCTGTCACTAGTCCACCTGTCTCTAGTCCACCTGCTTCTAGTCCACCTGTCTCTAGTCCACCTGTCACTAGTCCACCTGTCTCTAGTCCACCTGCTTCTAGTCCACCTGTCTCTAGTCCACCTGTCTCTAGTCCACCTGTCACTAGTCCACCTGTCTCTAGTCCACCTGTCTCTAGTCCACCTGTCACTAGTCCACCTGTCACTAGTCCACCTGTCTCTAGTCCACCTGTCTCTAGTCCACCTGTCACTAGTCCACCTGTCTCTAGTCCACCTGTCTCTAGTCCACCTGTCACTAGTCCACCTGTCTCTAGTCCACCTGTCACTAGTCCACCTGTCTCTAGTCCACCTGTCTCTAGTCCACCTGTCTATAGTCCACCTGTCTCTAGTCCACCTGTCACTAGTCCACCTGTCACTAGTCCACCTGTCTCTAGTCCACCTGTCTCTAGTCCACCTGTCACTAGTCCACCTGTCTCTAGTCCACCTGTCTCTAGTCCACCTGTCTCTAGTCCACCTGTCACTAGTCCACCTGTCTCTAGTCCACCTGTCTCTAGTCCACCTGTCTCTAGTCCACCTGTCACTAGTCCACCTGTCTCTAGTCCACCTGTCTCTAGTCCACCTGTCACTAGTCCACCTGTCTCTAGTCCACCTGTCTCTAGTCCACCTGTCACTAGTCCACCTGTCTCTAATCCACCTGTCTCTAGTCCACCTGTCTCTAGTCCACCTGTCACTAGTCCACCTGTCACTAGTCCACCTGTCTCTAGTCCACCTGTCTCTAGTCCACCTGTCACTAGTCCACCTGTCTCTAGTCCACCTGTCACTAGTCCACCTGTCACTAGTCCACCTGTCACTAGTCCACCTGTCTCTAGTCCACCTGTCTCTAGTCCACCTGTCTCTAGTCCACCTGTCACTAGTCCACCTGTCTCTAGTCCACCTGTCACTAGTCCACCTGTCACTAGTCCACCTGTCACTAGTCCACCTGTCACTAGTCCACCTGTCTCTAGTCCACCTGTCACTAGTCCACCTGTCTCTAGTCCACCTGTCTCTAGTCCACCTGTCACTAGTCCACCTGTCACTAGTCAACTAGTCTACTTGTCTAGCTGCCTTGGATCAGAAAGCTTCATTGATAGACCCGTTGGTTCTGTGTATCTTGGTACCTGCTCTCTGCTGGACTGGACCGGTCTGGTGGCAGCAGAACTCGGAGCTACTTTACTCTGCTGAGTTTCTGCTCCAAACTGCTCACAAACAACAACAAAGAACAACCGTTCTGTTTTTTATATATATATATAAATGTACACAAACGTAATTAGTATTAATTGTGTGATCAAGTTTATGTTGACAAACAATAATGTTATATAATAATAATTATGATTGTTTACAAACAATGAGTGTAATAAAGAATTTATGAGGCGTTTGTTTACTTCTTCCAGAGCTAAATAGGGCGTTTTTATTCATTTGTTGATATTTGTGTTGTTGTTGTTGTTTACCCACCAAGCCGACGTTGCTGAGGTCAAACAGGCTGAACGGTTTGGAGCAAACGGCTTCAGTCTGGATGAAGTTCTTCAGAACGTCAGAGGACGTCGTCTGGATGTAACCATAGTCCTGAAGAGAGGGGAATAGGATTAACAATATTACAGGTGAAATAAAGTGGCTGTTATGGCTTCATTAATTACTCTCCATGTTGTTACACACATATAACGTTATATATAACAATACAATAAATAAATATCACTCACCACGACCTCGTCCAGCAGTTCGTAGATGAGAGCAAAGTTCATCTGGACCGACTTCTCACACAAGCTGCCGCAGTAATCCTTAACCAGAGCCGCTAACCTGAGAACACAGATTCATATACGTTATTTCCGGTCTTTTCAACAGAGAGGATCAGGTCTAACCTGAGACTGGTTCACATAGAGGATCAAGACCTATACAGTCCTGTACCTGTTGAGGAACTCGATGACAGTGAAGGGCGAGGAGTCTGCGGTCGTCGTGGCGACCCAGTAGAGTCCTCCTTGCCTGACGTGGACGAAGTGAAGATCTCCGTGACTCTGGGGTGGAAACACAGATGCTGCGTTCAGGGGCTCCACTGCAACAGTATGACCGTGACCACCCCCCCACAACCAGGAATCAGTTTGAGTCTGTTTAAACCGCATTAATGTTCTAGAATAACAATTATCCTCATTACCATGACGACCGGAGGCTGGTCTCCAGTCAGCGCCGTGACCTTCTCGTAGAAAACACAGACGACATCACTTCCTGCCTCTCCGCGGACTGATGCCAATGTTAAGGGGCTTTTATTTTCACACAACAAACAGATAGTAAAACACATGTGGTTCCTCCGCGTTGCTAGGTAACCATTCCCCAAAAGCCGGTAGGGGAGGGTGGTGTGTGGATACAGTCTTTGTAGATGAGGTGGTCGCCTTGTGAGGACAAGATGAAGACCTGAGAGATCATCCTGCAGAAGCAGGATTCAGGACAGCTGCTCTCCTGGTGGCGCTGTCACACAGTGGGACCTGTCGAAACAAACAATAAAACTAGGTTTTGATGTATATTTAGATATAATAATAAATACGTCATAAGTGTGTAGTTGTTTCCGGTTACGTAACGTTAAAGAGGATGAGGACGCTACATACACAGAACGTGCTCATATTCAAGGCTTAAATTATTAATATTAACATATCAGGTCGGATTGTTTTCTTATGCCAAACACCAAAAGTTCCTAATTTGTTAAATGGTGTCTTGAATATGTTTTACATACACGTGTGTTGTAAAAACGAGACAAACGGGAAGTTGACTTATATTTAGGGACATTGTAGTTCTGTTAGCATTAATACTCCTTTTTAAAGCTGTGACTTTACTTACCCACTGAAGTCTTGTCGTAACCTTCTTTAACCATTCATTATGAAAACCAAAATGATGAATAAAAGTGATTTCTACGCCTGCTAACTGTGGCCGACTGTGCTAACCGTGCCATGCTATAAACACATTAAAGATAAACTAACTATAAGAGCGGACAAATGCTTTATTTTAAAGGGTCAACATGCAGACAATGTATGATAACCTAGCGAACGTAACATGTACAATAATGAAATAGTAAAGCGCAGCATTAAAAGTTCAAATGAAAAGCATCCCAAACGTCAGATTAGCTGCTCGGCTCCAGCGGGCTGCCCTGTGTTTACAAACCGGGTCAAAGATGGCGGAAGTCGTCACTGCGCCCCGTCGGACCGGAGACGATGGCTCCAACAAACAAGAGACATTTTCTTGTGTTGTAATTCGATAACAAAATAAAGCCAGTGGCCCTCTATTGAAATACACGTTTTATAAAAACTCACGCCGTAACGCTTCGACGGGAAATGTTTAGTCATTTCGACGCAGCAGAGTTACGTCATCCGACCGGCAGGCGGCGGTAGAGGCGGGAACTCAACCGGAAGTTGTTCGACGAAGAGCGACTCTCTCAAAGCGGCTTCCTGCCTGTGCGACTTACGGATCTCACAGTTCACCATGAAGTAAGTAAACATGTTTACATTCCTCAGGTCAGATATTCTGTGGCGGTAATGCTGTGAGCTAACTGGCACTAACCAAGCTAACCCTTAGCCACCTCCATTCACACGAACCCTGTTTAAAAAACCTGGGATTTAGCAAATGCATTTGTTTTTCTGCGTGTAAAAGATCACGTGATGCACAACAACGTTATTGAGACTATTCAGAAGCAGTTTAATAAATCAGCACGAACGACGAGTTAGTACATGAAAAAATGAGGTTTTCAAGGCTGGCGAAGCGTGGATTTTGTGTCCATTATTCGAGTTCGGTTCATGGTCAACGTGCATTACAATAAATCCGTCTTAAATCGTCACTTGATTAAAAAAAGTATAATATTGCACTCATTTTGAATGGAGTCAGTCTGCAGCTGGAGGCTTCCTGATTGTGGTGCGTTTTTAGATGCATGTGGGACTAAAAGTACACATTACATACATTCACGTCTATACACGTACTTACTGCACTGTATACGACACACACACACACACACACACACACACACAGACTGAAACTTTACCCTAAACGCCCCGTACCGTTTCCTTTCAGCCCGCTGACGAAGGTGAAGCTGATCAACGAGCTTAACGAGCGCGAGGCGAACCTCGGGGTCAAAGACTCCGTCTCCTGGCACAGCGAGTACAGAGACAGCGCCTGGGTGTTTGTGGGTGAGACGGGGTGTCTGTGGGGGAGACGGGGGGGGGGGGCTGTGAGGCAGGATGTGTAAAGACATGCTGTCGTGTTGCCTGCAGGTGGATTCCCGTACGAGCTGACTGAGGGCGACATCATCTGCGTCTTCTCTCAGTAAGTTTCCTTTATGCTTCCTCTTTAGCTCCTTCACCAAAGGAACAGAGCCTTCATAAAGTGGTACTTTTAATCAGGTATGGAGAGATCGTCAACATCAACCTGGTGCGAGACAAGAAGACCGGGAAGTCCAAAGGGTTCTGCTTCATCTGCTTCGAGGACCAGCGCAGCACCATCCTGGTGGTGGACAACCTGAACGGCATCAAGGTGACTCTGCTCGTTTACGCTAAGCTAGGCTAGGCTAACACTTTCCAGCCGCAATGCTAAAATAAGCTAAGCTAGCAGTTGTTATGCTAACCTAAGGTAGTTTAAGCTACAGATGTTGTTATTACATAGAGAACAGTGAGCAGATGTTCACAGGAAGTCAACACCTGGTGTTTGTGCTCGCTGTCAGATTAAAGGTCGGACTATCCGCGTGGACCACGTCAAGGACTACCGGCCTCCCAAAGACACGGAGGACATAGACGACATCACCAAACACCTGAGGGAGCAGGGCTGCGGCCCCAAAACCAACGCCCCCCCCCCTTCCCACTCGTCCTCCTCGTCTGAGGTGGAGGAAGAGGAGCAATACGGCATACCCGTGAAGAAGAGCAAAAAAGGTGAGGTCACTTCCTGTCGGTCGCCCTACCAGAATCATTGGAGGATGGCTTTTTATTTCCTCTCTCTCATCTCAGACAAGAAAGAGAAGAAGAAAAAGAAAAAAGAGAAGAAGAAGAAAAAGAAGGAGGCGAAAGAACGAGCGGGTCTGGACTCCTCCTCTTCCTCACCTCCTCCTGTCAGAGTCAAAGAGGAGAAGGAGGACGCCGCCTACCACAAGTATGACCAGATGGGGGCGCCACTGGGGAGGGATGAGAGCAGAGACGCTGATGGAGACAGGAAGGAGAGAGACAGGGAGGGAGACAGGAGGGAGACAGACAGGGAGGGGGAGGGAGACAGGAGGGAGAGAGACAGGGAGGGAGACAGGAGGGAGAGAAAGGGAGACAGGACAGAGAGAGACCGGAGGTGGGAAGGAGACGGGGAGGCGGGAGGAGAGAGGAGGTGGAAGGGGAAAAGGAGAGAGACAGACTGGGAAGGAGACAGGAGGAGGGAGACAGAGGGAGACAGGAAAAGGAACTGGGACAGGGTTGAAGACAGAAGAAGAGACAGATAGTTCTAGGACGAGGACAGATGTAACCATGGAGATATTACTGACTTCAGGACATCGTCTTTCCCCCAAATGTCTCCGAACAAGATGGCTGATGAGTTGTTTCTGTTGCCATGGAAACATTTCCTTCATTTGTTAACACAACCATCTGTTAGCTTAGCATGAACTGTTAGCCTAACAAGAAGAATTAAGATTTAGTTTTTTAAAAATGTAAACAAATATAACAATGTCAACAGTTGTTACGTCTCAAACATTCTGTTCTCAGGTCAGTTTTGGGCTTCTTCTTTGACCCCGTTTGACCTTTGGATCCCCATAACTTCATTGTTTAATGTTTTTACCTGTTAACTGAAGGTGAAGATTCTGAATCATCTGCACTCGTCAGAGGAAACATGATCTTCTGTAAGCTGATAAATGCTGTAGTAAAAGAGAAATGTTTGTGCTCCTCGTTCATTCATTGTTTAAGTTGATTGACGAAGTAAAACAAGCGTTTTCTTCCATTCATTTTTATTTCATCAGCAGCAGAATCAAACATAATAAATGTAGCAGTTTTTAGAAAATATACTGCTGTATAGACGTAATTTACAATAAAACATTTCATAGAAAGTCGGTGGCTGTAAAGTGAAAATCAGACATTTCCTGCGTGGTTATTAGTTCTGATTTGAAATAAACGAGCCCTTTAGAACTCTTAACGAGCCACAGAACGCTGTGGTTTAATAACGTTAAGTAGCTGTTTTTACACAACAAGTTATTGGACTTAAGTGTACATTTGTAATCTTAAAGTCAAATGACTTTAGTTTTGGTGAAACATTCACTATAACCTTTAATTATCGTTAATATATGCTGTCCAGGGAACTGTTAATTATATCAGTTACTGACATGTGAAATCACATTCATTTAAATGAATTATTTCACTTTAAACATTTTTTAGCTTCAGCTTTAATTCTACAACTGGTGTAACTTTTAACTCTCCGTATGAATCCTTCAGGCCGAGTCCTCCTCCGACCAGAGAAGCTCCCACATCCAAATAAACAAAGTAATGATGAAGAATGATTAGTAAAAAGTCAGACTCGTGTTTTATTATTCCTTTAAAATGCAGGTTTTCCGAGTCTGAATCCCTGGAATCAACCTGGTGTGTGTGTGTATATACACACGCATCCATGTATGTATATGTGTATACACACACATCTATGTATATATATATGTGTATACACACATCTATGTATATATATGTATACATACATGTGTGTATTCATACAGAGTTTCTCTGGACTACTTTGAGGTATCGTAGAGTCAATGAAGCTGCTCATTGATTTAAAGACACGGCGTCACGTCGGCATTTCAGTGGAATGTCCTCGTCTCTGCGTCTCTGTGAGGAGTCTCCTCCCCCTCGGGCCGATGGCCCTACGTTACTGGTCCATGGCTGCGGGGCCCCCGGGGGCCCGATGCTCCCGTCTGGTTCCCTCAGCACATGGAGATGGTGACGTTGATCCCCAGGTTGCCGTTGTCGGCGAACAAGTGCGCGATGGAGGTGTCGAAGACCAGGCAGTCGCTGTTCATGATGGCCGCCGCCACGCCGTCGTGGATGGAGCGCGGCGTGGCCTCCCAGGTGAGCCGGCGCCGGTTCCCGTTGAGCTCCAGGCGGTAGGCGAAGTTCTCGGCCTGCTTGCGGGTGCCGATGAGCAGCACCACGGCGAAGAACTGCTGGTGGCCCTCGTACTTCTCCTGCTTCTCCAGCACCAGCATGAAGTGGTGGCTGAAGCACGACTGCATCATCACCCAGTCCACGGCGCCCGGCAGGTTGATGTCGGTCGCCAGGAAGACGATGTCCTCCCCCTGAGGAGAGAGACCGGGATGCCGTTAACTCGCTGCTAACTAGCTTCTACCACGGTGACCCGCCTGCTGAACACGGATCAATCATCAGTCCATCGTTTTGTTTCCATCAAAATGAATAAATCGGCTTCGGCTCCTCAAACTGGAGGAAATAAATAAACCGAGATCAAGAGAAGTTTGAGCGAGTAGCAAATGATTGATAACCATTTCTAATAGTTAAGTAATAAACGAGTTAGCTGAGCTTAGCTAAAGTTAAAGAACAGCCCACCTGCAGCGTGGTGATGGACTTGTGGGCGTGCATCAGGTGCGGCATGACGGCCTCCAGCGAGCCGTGCCACTTACAGGTGGCTCCGGGACACGGACAGGTGTACGGACGGAACTCACACACCTCCTCGTGGTCCGGCTTCTCGCTGTGGTGGAGGGACAGAGGACAGCCGGAGGACGAGTACTGAGGGGGAGGGGGGTATGAGTATGAGTACACAGGTACAAATCAAATCAACGCGTTTATCGCAGTGTGAAAACGGGACGATTCGATCCTGCGTTGGCAGCATTTTGTCCCTCTCGGCTCTCCGTAGAAAGCACGGAAGCACCAGCAGAGACACTTTCAAAACTACATGATGTACATTTTATAAATCATAATAATTCAGTCTTCAGAGGGGTCAGTAACCACGGCGACTGAGACGAACCTGAGCTGTGGAGGCCAATGTGTCCTCTAATGTGTCAAAAGGTACAAATACCACGGAGACAAAATACTGCATCCCTACAACAAAGTACTGCGTTCAAAACCTGGCAGTAGTACAATACAAGAGTATATAAATACCATCAGGACTTTACACCTAAACTTCAAACTTTTTGGTTGGGTGCTTTTTTAGTGCGCGCGCGCGTCCTGTGACGTCACACGCGCACCCACCTGTCGCACTCCGTTGTTGTGTCGCAGCACGAGGGCGCTCGGTCGGCCGGTTGCCCGCGCGAGTTGGTGCGTGTGCGTGTGCGCGCGCGTACCTTGCAGGGGAACGGCAGCGTGGACGCCACCTTCTCCATGGCCAGGTTGCGGATGCTCGGGCTCAGCGGGCCGCGGCACGTCGGGCAGCAGCTCAGCTTCTGGCGGCACTGGTTGCACACCAGGTGGCCCGCCTGGCACTGCAGGATGGGCGGCAGCACGTAGTCGAAGCATACCGGGCACTCGAACAGCGCCGTGAGCTCCGGGGACTGCCCGGGCAGGCCGAGCGGGAGGGCGGAGGACGGGGCGGCGGACCCCGGAACGGCCACGGAGCTCAGCCCGGCGGCCACGGCCGCTGCTGCGGCGGCGCCTCCGGCTCCCCCGTGCTTTCCTCCGCCCGCTGCTTTCCCGGCACCGAGTGCTCCGCCTCCGGCAGAGGACGGGCGGCTCATGGCTTCCAGCTGCGGTCCGTTTCCCGTGAACTGCCGAGCGGGCGGTAACGTCATCTACTGTTTACTACCGGACGTCGCTGTTGGCCCCCGGAGACACAACATGGCCGCTGCCAGTTTGTATCGCCTGCAGCACGCTCCCATTGGACGCCGCGTCGCAGACTGACAGGGCGCTCGGCCAATCACAGAGCGGAGGAGCGTCATCCTGTGACGCGTGTCTGTGAAAGCTTGTTGAGGGAAGTAAAGAAATAGAATATACACACGTAACACGTAATAATAAAATCATAATGTTACAGTAATATTTGCATAATTATTCTGAGAAACCGTATTTAAATCAAATATTTATAATAATAACAGTTCTGGAATATGAGGCCTTTTCTATCAGGAAGAACATCTAAGAAAAGTTCGTGAGAGGAAAAGTCTTCAGAAAAAAAGAATAGTTATAATATAAGAGATTAATAATTATGAGGCATACGGTCATTCAAATGTCATCAAGTTATAATGTGACATTCAAAAGTTATATTGTTAAATGAAATATTCAGGTTCAGGTTACAATTTGTACCCGTAGGTAGACTTGGCACGCATTTCACAACACAACACCACGTGACTCAATCACGTAAACGACAAAGAAAAGGGCCGTACCAAGTGGCACCAATAACACGGGGCTCCTACAGGGTAAAATACTTAAATTACCCACAATCCCTGGCAATGACTTGACGGTTTGTCCCACAGATGGATATAAATGTTCTTATTTCAGGGGAGAACTGAGAGGGTTCTCTCCTCTCATTGATTGGATGCGTCCGGGGGCGGGACTGAGATGGTTCTCACCTCTCATTGATTGGATGCGTCCGGGGGCGGGACTGAGATGGTTCTCACCTCTCATTGATTGGATGCGTCCGGGGGCGGGACTGAGATGGTTCTCACCTCTCATTGATTAGATGTATCCGGGGGCGGGACTGAGATGGTTCTCACCTCTCATTGATTGGATGTATCCGGGGGCGGGACTGAGATGGTTCTCACCTCTCATTGATTAGATGTATCCGGGGGCGGGACTGAGATGGTTCTCACCTCTCATTGATTGGATGTATCCGGGGGCGGGCCTGAGATGGTTCTCTGTTCTCATTGATTGGATGAGTTCTGTAGAGTAACTTAGTAGTTCACGTAGTGAACACCGAACTACGGAGTTTTAATGTTTAACAAACGTTGAAAAACTTACAGTAATTTTGTAACAACAATTAAGCCAATCAGCATTGAGATGCCTCTCATGACATCAGGGTGGACTTTTGGTGAATCTGAATCATTATGTCGTTATTTGTGCATCATTATATCATATCATTATTGTAATTGAATCACAGCTAAACTCTTTATTTTGGGTTCGTACAGCAATAAAAAAAAAGTAGTTTCTCAGGAAATGAGAGACTTTCACAAACCAGTAGTGAGTAGAAACAGAGGTTGTTTCTGATGGAGAAACTAAACATCTGAGTCTCGTGCACAGATATTTGGGGGGCAGGTGCTCAAACCAACACAAACGAGCCCCCATCGCCAAAATTAGTTATTTAAAAACCCTAACCCTATTTAAAAATAAAAAACAGTAGAATATTCTTAGCTTAAATATTTATTTCTGTCAACAAACTTTCTCAAATTGAATGAATATCAGGCAAAAACAGACAAAACAAGACCATATTGTATTCAAAACTTCAAAACTGAATAAATTAAAGGAGCTTCACAGGAGCTTCCTCCTTGGTACCATCTCTTGGAAAATGTTTTCTGACAGAGTTGAAGCATTAGAAGCATTACACTAATAATATACCTCAGCAGACTGTCATGTAGCCCAACTTAAGACCTACCTTTCATTTCAATAATTGAATTAAATTAAATTAGTGAACTTGTCTAATTTGTAGAACAGTAAACTGTCTGCATCTCTCTCCCTTTCTCTTCATTAAACAGCTGGACAAGGCTTTGAAATCACCAGTTGTGACGTTTTCAGCGGCGCATGTTCATTCATCACAAACAGCATCATCACCTGTTTGATGCTGCAGCCGTTTGGCGCTCAGCTCGAGCACCACGCCGAGGAAGAGGAGGAAGAGGAGGAAGAGGAGGAGGAGGAGGATAACGTTTCCACAGAGATAAGCTCCTCCCCTCCCCGCACCCAATGAAAATAACACACACAAATGGTCCTGCGAGTGACATCTTGGCTCCGGACTTCATCTTCACCGTCCCGACTCAATTAACCTTCAGACGCCCTCCAAGGTCACCTGGACAAAAAGCTTCGCCAAAAGAAGGAAAAAAGAAGGCCGGTGATGTTCCGAGCTCGCCATTCTTCTTCTGCTGCTTCTGCGTCGGGTCTGAGACGCCTTCATGTGGTTATTCACAATAAAATACAAGAATATGTCATTTACATCTTTGTTAATTGTTTCTGAAGTAAGAGGCCTGACTGCTTTGTTCACAGCAAACTTGAAAAAAATAAAATGTTAAGCCATGGTTTAATTGCACTGTAGGCTTAGTCCTTGTTTAAATAATAATATTATTTCGTACCGCCCTTTTTGGCAATTTTGTTTTTCAGTAAAGTAAAACATTTGCATAAAGCAAGCCAACCCCCTTTTCCATGTTGATAAGAGCATTAAAATGAACAAAAATATATAGAAAAAAATAAAGGAAGGTTCATTTAGAATAGATAAAAAATTGCGATTATTCTGATTAATTTGGAGTTAACACGACATAAATGTGATTACATATTTTAATGGTTTTCCAGCACTAATATTGATATGTTTTTATTTAAAGCACTTTGTTGAAGGATTAATTGTCTGTTTGTCTTGTTCTATTCTTTTGTCTGTGTTTTAAAAAACTAAAATGTACTAATTGAATCAGATTTCACAGTCTAATGACATCATCCGATGCATCTGAGGTGTTCTAATTAAAGTTGGACCTCCCGTTTGGTTTCCACTAATCGCAGAGATCTGCCACATTTCCTTTTAGGAACATTAGATTCCATAATGAAGAAGAGACCGTGACTTCATCCCCATTGTGTCCGTGGGTTAATTTATTTCACTTTAATCCTTTAATCTTCTCTACTTGACTTTCTAAAGCTGTATTATTTATTATGTATACTCTCCTTTAAGGTGGAGGCTCGTCTCAGATCAGATCTGCTCAGGACAAAAGTCCCAAAGGACCTTTTTGAGTGCTGAAATGTTTCAGTGAAGATGAAAAACTTTCTAAAATCAATGACATTAATTACAATACAAAGCAGATTAATCTTCAGAAGATTAAAGGTCTGATTATTTTAAGTGTCGTGTTTTAATTGAAGTAAAATCACCTGGAGACAAAAAATGTTTTTGATTTTCTTTAAACCAGTTTTGACAGCGAACACACATTAAAAGAAAAACAAAAGTAAATGATATGAATCGTAACTGTCAGATTGGTCACCATGTTTAAAATGTAGCAATGGTGTTGAGTAGTAGCGCTGTAGTAGCGTTGTGTACCTGTCATGTGATGCGGACTGAGATAGACTGTTTTAATGGTCCTGATCCAATAAGTGTAAAGTAGCAGGAGTTCAACACCTGCTGAATGGAATGTGGATGCTGAGTAGGAGATGCAACGTCCTCTTTGATGTCTTCCAGTAACCAGTAATGCTTCATCTGTAACGTGGAATGATGCTTTTAAGAGGCCCCGATTTTTCACCATGGAGTCCTTCCATAAACGGTTTTGGATACCAAATTAGACACTTTATGCATCACCTTCCATCTCTTTATGGGAAACTCCCACTTTCTCCTTGACCTTGTGAACGCATACGCATGACACGAAAAGCGCCATTTGCCTTTTTAAGATTCCACAACAGGCAGTTTGCGCATTTACCTCAGTGCGGCTTGTTCGTACCTCGCCATGATTCACGACTGAAATGAGTACCTGAGATATTCCATCTTTGCAGACTCTTTGTTGTTGTTTTCAATGTCCATATTGAGGTAGAATTGGTTACTTTGTGTCTTTGTCCATCATCATCGGTCATTCAGTCTCCGCCTGTGGCACTAACAACCTGTCATACATCACCACTACACCCCCCCCCACCTCCCCCCCCTCTCTGGCTGATCTGTGATCAGCGTGTTGCAACCAGATCGTTTTCATTCAGCGGATCATTTGGCAGGATGAAGCTTCTCGGCGGGTCGATGGAGCTTCTCCTCTTCCTCCTCTGTGTTCCAGGTGAGAACCTTCTTCTTCTTCTTCTTCTTCTTCTTCTTCTCGTCATGAGGAACTCCTGCAACCAGGGTCACGTTTTACAGTTTAATCCGATAGAAACACGTTGTTCGTACAGATGTGGAAGTGAAACATGAAGTCTGCAAAGTCATAAAATAGTTAATTAGTAACAATGACATGTTTTTACAAACAATAACAATAATTATTATTATGATTAGATTTAATATTATATATCATCATTGTATAATAAAACATTTAGTAATACTTTATTATTATTATTATATAGAAATATTAGCAAACAATCTAATTATTCTTCCCCAGCGACAAAAGTTTAAATTAATTAGTAATTTACTTGAATGAGGGGTGCAATTAAAAGTCTGACTTTCAATGAAGTTTTGAATATTAATTGGGTTAGACTTTAACAAATGGTTCTGTTTAAAGCAAGATGATCCAGTTTAGTCTGAACAGCTGAAGATGTGATTTTGTTCAATTCGTTGTTTAAATTAAGTGCTTTTTCGACCATATTTTAAAAATTTAAATTTAAAAATTGTTTTCCTTCTGCTTCAGTGATCAAAAATAAAAAGCTGATTTTTGGCTTTTACAATATGTCACATACCAAAAAGAAGAGACACGTCTTCAATGTTTGAACAAGAAGATAACTTCTGGTTCCAAGCTCCTGATATCAAAGCTGCATCTTCTCTCTTTAGGTGATTTCATGGGTCTGGAAGTGGCTTTATGGTTTTTTAGATAGTTGTGGAAGTCCTTCAAGTGGTTCCTCGGGTCCTTCTGGTGGTACTTTCGATTGTCCTAGTTTGTGTTTGGAGGTTCAACTCAACATTGAAAAATGTCTAAAGTCACATATGTGGTTCTTTCAGTTATTTAGGAGGCTATGAAGGCTACTATGTTGCCTAGTTTTACTTAAAGAGATTCCTCAAGTGGTTCTCTTAGCTATTGAAGATGATCCAGGGGTTCAGCAGATGTTTTGAAAATGTAGCTAAACGAAGCTCTGGATGTCCCTTAGATGGTTGTAGATGTTCTTAGTATGTTGAAGACCTGTGGGAGATTTCTAACAGCATTCGTCTACCAGCCAAAAAACACCAAATAATTCTGTGAGAATGGTCTTCATCTCTTCATCACAGATCTCCACGTAGCCTCTTAGCTTCCCAGTTTGAGACAAAGAACCCTCGTACCTTCTGACCTTACATTTGTCTGAAGCCTGTAGTTAGGTGGTGAAGTTCAATGGAGATGTTTAACACTCTTTAAAGAGGCCAAACGAGGAGGAGAATCTGTCTCATCGGGTTGACGGCTTCTCCTCCTCGTTTCCATCGTTGTCCACAGCGTGTTGGAACCTCTCCTCGGTCATTCCCGCCATGAATCATGTTCTCGCTATCTGAAGGACGTTGAGGTGTCAGCGGCCTCGTGCTCTTCCTTTTTGAGGAAGCCACGTTGAGACCTGCGGTTTGGGTTCTTGGGTTCTCGAGCAGCCGTTTGAATCACTTAGAAAACCCTCTCTTTATAACTTGATGGTTCTATTTAGGGCCCAAAAAATAATTAACACATTAAGAAAGAAAAAAAAATAGTCCAAAGACCTTTAAAATACAATGTTTAATACAAAATACAACGTTTTTGAACCTTTCAGACGAGGGTTCTTTCAAAAAACACTTCCTTAAAGGACTCTTCAAGGTGCTTCAGAGAACATTTAAAGAAAGGCTTCTATGAGACATTTTTCTTTCTGTTCATAATGTTGCTGGTAACCGAGTTATAAAGGAACAAGGCACTCGAGGCACTTCTTATCCTCAATAATGTTGCAGTTCAACCCTTGAAGAACTTACCTTGTTGCTTCAACACATGTTTGTATTTAAGGCGCCACGTCCCATCATGCAACACGTGTTGAACAAAAGGCTTTAGTCTTTATTTTGTATGGTCCAAAATCGCAAATGACAAATCTGCCTCAGAGGGCTTTTCAGTCTGCACACATCCTCCCAAACCCTCACATGGGCACAGGAACCAGCCTAGTTGTGCTGGAGTGAGGGTGGACGTCCCGTCCTGTGTGTTTTCCCGTGGAGACACAGCGGCAGCCAACTCCTTATTTCACCGTGACCTGCCAGGAAGGTTCCTCCTCCTCCGACTCCTCTTCATTCCTGAAGAAGTCTCAGTGGTCGTAAACAGTTGATGTTCTTCCACTGTTTATACTTATATGGCTATGAATTACAGATGCTCTGCGCTCTCCATCTTCATCGGACATTAACACTCCAGTAGGTCTCATATGTTTACGTCATCTAAAGGCCGTTGATCCGCCTCCTCCTGCCTTTGTGTGTGTGTCTGAGGGCTTAAAGTCTCACAGTCGCTTATCTACACTCGTCTTTTGTTTCCTTAGTAACACTAATAATAATAATAATAACTGATCATCACACAACGACACCTCCCATCAACGCTGCTGTATTTTTGTCTTCCTTTGTCCTTTTTTCCTCTTCATTAGCGATGATAATAAGACACAGTCCAGTCCTCAGAGGACCAAAAGCCTTCATCGGCAGACACCAACGATTAGAGTGAGACCTCCGGTTAATTGATCGGGGAGGGTGTGAGGTCCACCTGTGTGTGACGGTGTGTGCGTTGAAGCTGCAGATGTGAGACGCTAAAAATGAATAATTGAGAAGAGGACTTCATTCAAGCTAATCTGGCTAAAGTTCCAATGTGCCATCAACTGTGTAACAGTTCGTCAAGTTGTTTAAACATCAAACTACTAAATGAAAACATGATTCCCATGAAGATTAAATTATAATGTATCATTTTAAATTCAAACAGAAACGTTATTATTATTATTATTATTATTGATCGACAGCAATACAAATGGTCGCTGGTTCTATTTGGTTTATATTTTCATGGCTCCATTTGACAATGAGGAGGTGAGAGTTTCACCAATAGAGAAGATAACCTTTGAAAGGTTAATCCTCTTGGGAGCAGGATTTAATCAGTTCATCTAATAGAAATTCAAACAATGACAGACCACCTTTGGTAAAAATGCGTTAATGTGAATACCTTCTTGCTTTGATGAGGACCTCTCTTCCTCCTCCGCGCTGTAGGCTGCCTCGCCGCTCATGGTCGCTACGCCCAGAAGCTGATGAGCGACTTGTTCACCAACTACACCAGCGCTCTGCGGCCGGTGGAGGACACGGACCACATCATCAACGTCACGCTGCAGATCACTCTCTCCCAGATCATCGACATGGTACATCACACCTCACTCCAGATGTTCGGGTTAGATGTGCTTGGAACCGGCGTGAACGTGTCCTTTCTCCAGGATGAGCGGAACCAGATCCTGACCACCTACCTGTGGATCCGCCAGGTGTGGATGGACGCCTACCTCACCTGGAAGAAGGAGGACTACGATGGACTGGACACCATCCGCATACCCAGCAGCTATGTTTGGAGACCCGACATCGTGCTGTACAACAGGTAAGTCTGTGGGGAAGTTGAGCAATGACTGATCTGCTCTGATCCCCATCCTTCCCCCCCCAGTGCTGACGACGAGTTCTCCAGCTCCATGGAGACCAACGTGGTCCTCCGCAACGACGGCCAGGTCATGTGGGACCAGCCGGCCATCACCAAGAGCTCCTGCTCGGTGGACGTGGCCTTCTTCCCCTTCGACCTGCAGCAGTGCCACTTGACCTTCGGCTCCTGGACTCACAACGGGAACCAGATGGACCTGTTCAACGCCTTGGACAGCGCCGACTTGGCCGATTTCGTCCCTAATGTGGAGTGGGAGGTGAGTGGTCACCCACTTCACGTGCTCCAAAGAGTGACTTCTTCTCTGATTGTGAGGTGTTTCTGTACCACATCCAGGTTCTGGGCATGCCAGCTAAGAAGAACGTCATTCTGTACGGCTGCTGCTCTGATCCGTACCCGGACATCACCTTCAGCCTCCATCTAAAGAGACGGGCCTCCTTCTACATCTTCAACCTCCTCATCCCCTGCATGATGATTTCCTTCCTGGCTCCGCTGGGCTTCTACCTGCCGGCAGACTCGGGGGAAAAGGTTTCGCTGGGCGTCACAGTGCTGCTGGCCCTCACCGTGTTCCAGCTGTTGGTGGCTGAGAGCATGCCGCCCTCCGAGAGCGTACCGCTGATTGGTGAGAAAAACAAATACAGTTTCGTTAACCCGAGTGAGGATACCATGTTGAGAGGTTTCGCTTTGGAGGTGTGACATTTCATCCACTCAGTCAGGAGGGCAGCATTTTTAAGTTAAGGTTTAACATTTTTCCTTTCTCAAAGACAGAAATGTCTGGTGTTTGTACAGTAGTGCAAATATGTAAACCAAAGTTAAGCCGGTTGTGGTCGTGATGCTTGTTCTACGTGTAATAGATCCTGTAAAGTAATGAAGTTACATAAAACTGATCCAAGTTCTTTGGAAACTGGAACGTTGAATCTATCAACGCTTCAGAGGCTCCTCCTTCAGAACTATTTCTGATTATTTCTTGACAGTTTGTTTTTCACATTGATGGTTGAATCCAAACCAGTCAGCACATGTAGGGAGCAGCGTGGGTGTGATATACATCCTGTCCAACTGGTCAAAAGTATCTCCATGAACAACCCAATTACAACCTTGAGCTTCACCTGGAGAGCATCAGACGGATCTGGGCTTGGTTAGGGAGGGTCTGACCCATGGACATGAACATATTTAATAAGTAGTAGTGTCAAGTACACACTTTAAACACAGTGAGTTCACGTGGGTCACTGAACAAACCAGAAATGTGCATTAAATGTTCCTACAGAGGAGAACAGTGGGCATTGATCTGGTTACTTATCGTTAGGGTGTAATGAAAGATTACATTTAGTAGATCGTCAATCCTTTTTTGCTATTTTTGTTGTTTAGTGCAGTACACACACACATTTCTTTTGTACTTCCTTTCCAAAGGCTATTTTTGACATTTTTGTCAAACCTAATGTTTGAAATGAATAAACATTTGATGTATTCATCATTTATTATGTTTTTAAATGACCAAAATGTGGATGGGTTTAAATACTTAAAGTCTTAAATAAATAAAATTCTGACTACACCAGCTGAAGATATCTACTCATTTCATGACACACCGTTTTGTGAAATAGATGCAAAATGATCCCACATAACCTCATCGGATTATTAGGTCCCCAAAGACCCAATATGTTGGATTGTTGTCACTGAAGCAGTTCTTCTTCTTCTTGTCTTTTTGTTTGTTGAACACATCGTTGTCTCCAATTGAGGATGGGCACCAAAACACTGCGTTTGTCTTTAAAAGCACTGCTTGGAGTCCTTTAATTATTAAATCTGCTTCCATCTGACTAAGGACACTAAACCTAGACGTGGGTCTTGTAATCAACGATAACCGTGAATAGATGAAGTGAAGCATGATGTAACTCTCTCAACGACCTCTCACCAACAGGGAAGTACTACATCGCAACCATGACGATGGTCACAGCGTCCACGGCGCTCACCATCTTCATCATGAACATCCACCACTGCGGCCCGGAGGCCCGGCCCGTGCCCCCGTGGGCCGAGCGCTTCATCCTCAACTACCTGGCCCGCGTCTGCTTCGTCTACGAGGCCGGAGAGAACTGCCTGGGCGCCGCCGCCAAGCAGCGGGCTCCTCCTCCCGAAGCGGACGCCAGGGGGAGGAGCTGGGACGTGAACGGGCGGGTGTGGGCGGGGAGGGTGGTGGAGGAGGAAGGAGATGGCGAGTCCCTGGAGCTCAGGCGGGATCTGACCACCCAGACGGACTGGAAGGAGGACATGTTCGTGACCGTCGACCACTCGGAGCAGGAAGGAGCTGCTGGAGGGCGCCAGCCGGAGGGGGCGGAGTCAAACTGTGGAGGAGGAGGTGAGCACGTCGAGGAGAAGAAAGGCGGGGGAGGAGAGGTGGGAGGACGGAAGGAGATCCCGGGGCGGACGCCGTGTCAGCATGGGGGGCTGTGCAGGAACGTGGAGTACATCGCCAACTCGTACCAGGACCAGCGGGCCGCCCAGCTGAGGGTCGGCGAGTGGAGGAAGGTCGCCAAGGTCATGGATCGCTTCTTCATGTGGCTCTTCTTCGTCATGGTCTTCTTCATGAGCATCCTCATCCTGGGAAAAGCTATCTGAGGGAGGTCTGGCCGAGAGAGGGTTGTGGGTAAAAGAATCATTTAAGGGTTTCTTTTTTACAGAATTTCGTCTCCTCAGCGTTATGAAGCTTTTCATGAAGTCCTTCTGACATTTGATGGTCAGGTGTAAGTAAAGTGATTTATTTAAAAACAGAAGAACAGTGGTTACCAAGAGCACAGAAAAAGAAGGGTTCCTGAATGGTTTTCCAAAAGCAAGTGAGGTTCCACTCAGAACCTCCACCACTGGAGAAGCCTTGATCTGATGGTATGAAGCGGAGGTGAAGCTCGAAAACCCTCGTTATTATCATTTAATCAGAGGGACTGACATGAACTATTTCATAAAGCAACACACACTAATGCACATGTAAAAAGTGAACGAAATACTGAGATCTGCAGCGCTGCAGAGGAAGAGCAGCTGATGGGAACAGTATTACAACACGTGAAGGGTTTTATCAAAGAAAGGGTTAAATGAGACTTTGAAGTTTAAACGTCATTATTAAAAGTTAATCTACTAGGATCTGTTTGATCTGTTTGTGGTGATCGAAACTAAAAGAAATATTTGAGGAGTGTGAGTATTTGTTTACAGGAATGAACGCGCACACACACAACTCTTACTATCTGCACAACACTTTTTCACACAAGTGCGAGTGTTTTCAAAAATTATAGATGCATAGAAAGTGAAGTATTGGATTCCATCCTTTTCTCTATTATTTTAATGCAATGAAAATGAGGAGAAATGGACGTGAAATGGGGATATTGTAAATCCAGATGTAACCGATGATGAAGAAGGCTGACCTTCCTCCTGAAGCTTTTTAATCTGAACCCTTTGATTAAAGAGAAAAAATAAATTGAATTCAACTTTTCACGCCTGTTTACAAATTAAATGTATTCTGGAGTAATTTTTTGCAGTGTTTGTAATCTTGTGTAATGCAAGAAGAAATGACACATTTTTCACTGTAAGTGCTTATATATCCTGTTTGTGTGCTAATGAGGACCTATTTACATATTGTTGACTCCATAAAATACAATAAAACGTTCTTTTACAGCTTTGTTCATTCATTTTTTTACAGAATTCACAAGACAAAAATGTAATTTGTTTTTTTTCATGAAGCCTAAACTACTGACTCAAAAATGTTATTAATATTTGTATTATCATTGTGTTATTATCGTTTCATTTGGAGGCTGATTGATGCTTTTAATGGATCATCGCTGTCAGAGTGTCTCACATAAAGTCCAACAACACCTTCCATGTAAAACCTTACAGCTCTCACCTAATTAAAAACGAGACGTTCTCGTTACGCTGAGCTCAGATCAGCTTTAGCAGGAACAGAGGAAACCAGTTCAGTGTTTAAACGGGTCAGAACCAGCGCTGCTGTGTCTCTGAAGCGTCCAGAAGGAACTGTGCTGCAGCAGCAGAACGTCGGCAGCAGATGGAGCTGAAGAACATTCAGATGAAGCTCCATCCAGTCCACAGGGTGTGTGTGTACACGCTGAGGCCTGCACGGTGGCCCTGAAGGGTCACAGTGCAGCGTTAGGATCCCTGATGGTTCCATCTAGACTTCTTCACTCTAAATCCTGACTTTGGTTCAAATAAAGAGTTTTATTTAGATCGCGTTGGTTTGACCCCCCTCGTCCCAACGACACCTGCCCCCCCGCAGATGGGCTCCAGAGGGGGGGCTCTGGTTCTCCCCTTCCGGCCATTTCTGATAGGGTCCTTGAATGGGTGGTGGTCTGACCCCTCCCCGTGGACCATATCACCGTGGGACACCCTCCCAGAACCCATTGCCTCGGACTACGAACGGTCCCATTGGTTCATTGGAGAGGCGTCATCTAGGAGAGACACCACACACGTCTGTGGACACGTCTGTGGACATGTCTTCCACAGACGTGTCCCTGGATGGTGCTCCCGGTGCGTCCCTGGGCTCCGGCTGTTAGTGTTTCAGAGACTGATGCCATCATTAAGACTTATTAACAGTTTCCGAAGGTAATTAGTCCTCCGGGAGCAGAGAGAAAGGCCCGGTGATGTTTACCAGAGCTCAGTAGATAACACTGGTTACACCCCCCCCCGCCCCCGGGATTCACAGCAACTATCCTAACTAACATCTTTGGCTGCTGTTTGTTCAAGATGCTCCGTTAACCTTCGGCCTCCAATACGCAACATTTGTGGCTTGAGACAACGTCAATGTTTCCAGAGTTCAAACCGGCTCAGAGAACCAAGTGGGCCGGAGTCTCTCCAGAGGAAGAGTGCCGCCTTTCCATTTCCCTCTGAACGCCTCACGGCTGTTTTTATTCTGTTAACCTGCTGGTCAGTGAGACACCTGGGGGCTCAGAGGCCTCCAGGACACTCATTACTGAGCAATAATTAAAACACGGATACGCAAACACAAGGATTCAACACAAACTGAGATAAATCCATTTCAAAAGAACTCAACAGAAAAACGCTTATAATGGAGATAATCCACAGACATTGTGTCGACCAGTGTTAATAATTTATTTATAAAACATTTATAAAGTCATGTAGGGTTTTTTTATGTAACATGTAACGTTGCACAAAAAGCTTCATTCAAAGTTTGTGAATTACCAGATTAATCAAACCAAAGCTGATATGCAGTATTAGCAGCGAAAGACATGAGAAATGTTAGATTATGGAAAACTTTAAAAGTAACTCAAATGGGTTCACAAAGGACTGCACAAAGTTAAACACCTCTCATTCTTTTTGATGGAGTTAAATAGTTAAAATGCTTTTTTATGCCCGCACGGATCTCTTTACTGACCAGTCCATAGATTAAAGGGTTTATAAGAGGTGGAACAATGATAAACAGTATGCTTAAGAACTTCTTGATATTCTGTGAGAGTGAGGGGAACCGGTAACTTATAATTATCACCACTGAAGCAATCTCGTAGAGAATGTAAATAACGAGGTGGGGAGCACACGTCTGAAAGGTCTTACTGCGGATACCGGTGTCAGCCCCGCCCCGTTTGACACAAGCATGAAGGATTCTGATGTAGGAGAAAGAAATGATGAGGAAGATGCTTGTAGTCAAAGACCAAGACATGGACAGACCTGGAGAAACATCCAGAACAATGCTTCTGTTGGTTATGGATCATGAGAACAGCACGAGATGCGTTTGTTGTGGTGAAGCAATGCACTGACCGTAGATGTTGTTTAAGGGGGTGGGTCCGCAGGCCAGGTTCAGGATGCCCCGGTTGCTGCAGTAGACATGCTGGATGATGTTGCCACACAGCGGGGAGTCCATGTGGAAGATGAAGAGCAGAGCGATGAGCAGCACGGCGACGGACCAGGCCAGCGCGAGGCAGGAGTGCAGCCGAGCCCCCGTCATGATGGCCTGATACCGGAGAGGTTCGCACACGGCAATGTACCTGCAGAGACAGTCACAGAACATCCGTCCCTCACCCGATGTTAGCTGGGATCCACTCCAGCCCCCCCTTTAAAGGATACGGATTGAACACAATGAATGAGAAGGTCCTAGAGACCTTTCTCCTCTCTAGATTGGGACTGGATATCTGAGAGGAGGGTTAGGTGTGCAGACCTGAACCCCAGAATAAACTACCTGTCATAGGCCATTACAGCCAGAACAGTCTGCACTGCGACGCCGTACGTGTGCACGGAGAAGGCCTGGGCCAACGCCGGCACGTATGCGATCTTCCTCTGGCCCGTCAGGAAGTGCATCATAAGGCGAGGCGTCACCGCCGTGGCCCCCAGCAGGTCGCAGACCGCCAGGTGGCAGACCATCACGTACATGGGCCGGTGCAGGTTGTGGTCCATGACGATGACGCACAGCACGGCGCCGTTGGCCCACAGAGTCGCGGCGTAGTAGAGCAGCAGCAGGGAGAAGAAGAAGGGCCCGTGGCCCGGCGGCACGTAGAAGCCCTCCAGCTGGAACACGATGGGCTGCTTGAGAGGGGTTAACATGGTGATGTTCTCCATCCTAAAACAGCGCTGCTCTGTGGAAAAGGAGAGCCTGTCAAAATCAGCTATTGTTATAAATAATATTTCAGAACAGCGACACAAGAGTTTGTGATGTTAGCTGTAACCAAAATAACCATAAAACACTAGCAAACCGTAGCACTTAAATTGTACTTATAATGACACTTTTCTATAACATGTTTTGAAACTTCTTATTTGACGAAATTGTACTTTCTTGTTACTTGTTCTTCTGAGTTTGTATCTCTATGTGGAAATGCACTTATTGTACGTCGCTCTGGATAAAAGGGTCAGCTAAATGACATGTAATGTAATGTAATAAATAAAACAGATCATACAATAATACCTGCAAGAAAACATCAGAGCAATTCATTCATCAAACTGACAGAAGCTGAAGCTGATGTCTAATGGTCTCAGCGATATGAAGGCTTACGAGTACCTTTCCCCCCCGTCTTCTCCACACAGCTGATGATGCTGTGACTCGTTGAGGAGTATGTGTTGGCTTTAAATAACTTACTCTGTGTCTTGTACGTCCATCAGTGGAGCCAATCCCTTCACAGCCAACTTGCCATTGACACCTCAGCAGCCCCCCCCCCCCCCCCTGCCCACCCTGCAACCTGCATGACAGCATCTTGGAAAAGATTACTTCATTAGAATACATTGTATATTTCCACCGAACGCAAAGCAGACCATTATTATTTGTCTGATATCTATTTGTCAGAATCTATATACTACTTGTACAACGACTATGTAGGACTGTGTGACCATCCGTGTAGCTCCTTGCTTTCTGCCTTCAGAGATTTCTTTACAGCATTTCACTTTTTCCAAATAAACATTTCATTTCATACCTTTATTTGATAGCTTACGGTTAATTGCTGACAAGAAATGAGGGGAGACTTCAGGCTCTGTGGTCGCCATCTTATACTGTATTGGGCCGTCACCTTAGGTTACCATGGTAAAGGTTAGTTTTTAGCCACAGCATGTTAGTTTCAACATGTCAGAGAAGGTCTCGCTGTTTGCAATCAGGGGAAGATTTATTCCCACATGCATGGTAACATAAACAGAGCAATAGTCTTGGTTCGATAAAAGAGTGTTTTGTGTTACATTTGAGTGAGAGTGTTTCCTTACATTCTGACGGAGTCAATCGATTCCAATAATGAGATGAAGGCAGTACCAAAGCAGCATGATTAATATCGTTATCATAAAGAACCATCAGATCTTCTGCTACTGGATATTTGATGGTGGTGAATATACAACCTAATGATAATAAAGTGTGTGATTTATTAATCTGCCTTTGAAAGGAGGATCATTTGGTGGAGAAAGTGACTTTTCAAAAACAAGGCAATTCAAAGTTCTTCACATACAACTATTAAAAACATCCAAACAAGCATAGCAATTTTTAACATCAGTAATTGAAGCTCAGCGCTGGCTTTCCATCGTTCATCCTTGTTACATCCTTGTGCATAAACAATTAATTCTGTTTTATCTTTGTTCAATTGAAGAAAGTTTCCATAATCTGAGGTACATGAAGCATGTAGATGTTGAACAGAAAGGGGCCCCAGTATTGAACCTTGGGGAACACCACATGTGATTTTCTACAGGTCTGATGTGTAATTAGCTACAGACACAAAGTATTCTCACTAGTTAAGTATCCCGCCAGCATCCCGCCCCGTTGATTAGTCGATCCAGTAGTATGTCACGGTCATGCCAAATGCTGCAGATCCAGTAATACTAAGACTGAAATTTTGCCAATGTCTCTGTTCAAGTAGATCCCGTTGAAAACCTTAACAAGCAGTTTCAGTACTGTGGTGCTGTCGAAAAGCACGACTCAGTCAACGACGGGAGAGACAGGTCGATTTAATCAGTTCAGGTCAAAACCTGGAGATCCGTCAGCAGGCAAACAAATCCAGTCAGAACCAGGATGTTAATAAGGCTTATTGGTTATCCATCCCGATAAGAGGGATCCTCCACTTTTTATTTGGGATGTCGCATGTGTACAGACTATAAATTTGTGTGATTGTGAGCTTTACAAAATAAAATAAAATGAATTGAATCTACAATGCAAGATCTAAAATAATAGATTTGCTATTTTGTGTTTTAAAATGATAAACACCTTCATTTTAAGCTTGAAGTTGGATTATTTTAAACAGAGATGAGAGAAGTGAAGTTGTTGGTATTCTAGCATCACATTTACTCCCTTAGGGATAAAATCATTTCTATATAGCATTGCTAAAGAGGAGACCTGCTTGAGATCACCAGCAATGAGCGAGGGAACAAATGAAGAGAATCCATAATATGCCAAGCACAGACGCTCACAGCAGGTAATCCTGATGCTCATCTTTTTTTACTAATTTCATACTTTGTCTCTACTGTCATGATGAACTTACTATACCTCAGCATGAATTTCCCTGTCATGAAGTTAAACATTTTGAACAAAAACCACAAAATATACCCATAGTGGTATTACTAGTAGCTGGGAGAAGCTCTGTGTTTGTAATCTGATTGCTTGTATACTGGGACTTTACATGATCCCTAATTCCTAAATAACTTGCATATTTACAACGTTGTTTGTTTATTCAGGTTGATGGAAAACTACACTTACAACAGCTTCACACTGCAGCTGGAGGGGTTAAATGTCTCAAAGGCATCTACGTACCCTGTGTTCCTGTTTCTACTCTTCTCCTACTTGTCTGTAATCGTTGCAAATGTGAGCATTGCTGTTGTTATTTTAATGGACAAGAGTCTTCACCAGCCCATGTATCTCCTGTTCTGCAACCTACCGTTGAACGACATACTTGGTAATTCTATCCTGTTGCCTCGTTTGCTTTTGGACATGTTGAGGCCTCGCTCTGAGCTCTTCATCAGTTATTACGAATGTGTGGTCCAAGCTTTCGCTTCTCACATGTATGGTGCCGCTGCTCACACTGTGCTGATGATTATGGCCTTTGACAGATACGTGGCCATCTGTTATCCTCTGCGGTACAGTACGATCATGACAAACAAAATGGTGGTGAAGCTTACGGCGTCTGCCTGGGGAGTTGCTTTTGTTTTGGTGGGGATTCTACTGGGTCTGACTCTGCGTCTGAACCGATGTAGGACTCTCATCACAAATCCTTACTGTGACAATGCCTCACTGTTTAAGCTGTCCTGTGAGAGTGTGTTGATTAATAATATCTACGGCCTCACCTTCACCGTGGTTCTGTTCACAGGTTCGATAGGCAGCATGGTTATCACCTATACAAAGATCACAGTAGTGTGTCTCACTAGTAACAGCAGGTCTCTGAACAGTAAAGCCCTGAAGACCTGCAGCACTCACCTGGTTGTGTTTCTCATAATGTTGTTTAGTGGAATGTGTATAATTATTCTGCATCGTTTCCCACAGTACCCAGACTACAGAAAGATCGCTAGCATTTTGTTTCACATAGTTCCAGGTACCCTCAACCCCATCATTTATGGCATACAATCCAAAGAGATACGAAAGTTCTTGCTAAAGTCTTTTCAATCGAAGACAGTTTGGCCATCGTCTTGAAGACTATTTCAGAAGTTTTTTAAAAATAGATTTGATGACCATTTAATATCACAACGATGGGAAAGAATGTGATAATTTATTAATACTTGTTGGACACATCAAGGTTGTAATCGGTCTGAGTACCAATTCCAAGGTAGCAAATCATCATTTCACTAATAATTGGCCAACTCAAATTTTTTTCAAGAATATTACATTTTCACGCTGTGGTTATCATTAGAGTTCTGGTTGTGGTCAACCCTAAAAGAAAATGTATTAAGTTTACATGGATATTTTGGCTTATTGCTATCATGTGTTTCTAATGCAAGGCCTGTAGCCAAATGTATTCCATCCTTTAATAAATGTTAAATATAAAAATGCTTCCCATTTCTTTTACGCTCTACTTAATTGGCACAATATTGAAGTGAAGCTAATTAGCATAATTTTGGGAGCAAGACCACGCCTCCAACACGCCTCTTCCGGTATTTCTATAAATACCCACTCTTCTCGTGCTCAAGTACCCATTCTAAAACATGACCGAGGTCAGGTAACACACGATCGATCGTACCTACATACGTTACGTCATCAAACTTTCCCCTCCAGGCGACAACATTGTCTCCAGCAACGACCAGCACGAAACACTTGAAGTCTCCAAGATTCCATAAAATCTGAAAATTTCAACGCCGCCTCTGTGATCCAGGTAAACCCCGGCGCAAAAACTATGTCGAAATGTCACCAACCCAGTTAAAAAAAACAGTACCCCAAGGGCTCGACATAACCCTCGACACCGGGGGGCCAAGCCTTCACACCTCCTGGTTGTACCACCCGCGGCCAAGAGTTGGATCTAGAAGCTCATCTTCAGTATTTACACAACTAACTTAACATGTAACTAAATGTTACCCAACAAGGTGACGCAACAACTTAGCATAACAACGCAGCAACTGTGGTGGAAGGTTTTGCACAGACAATCGTTAAATAAGAATAAAGGCTCTGAGTCAAATATGTCTTTCTCCGTTTATTTCCTTGCAAGGGAAGAAAGGTCACAGCGGCTACGTGCTCAGTAGACTTCCCAGAACCTTCCCCCTTCACATCAGGGCCGTTCTTATACCTCAGTTCAGTTACAGGTGGCATCTTGCTTACATTCAACACATGTGAACTAACTTGTTGAGTCTCTACAGCCAGGACACTGGGGACATCTTATCAGTGTGAGTGTGAGACGCTCTTTTCTCATGGCCTCTCCATCCCAGCACATGCAATTAATAAACTGGTCATACAATGAAGCATTTAGAAGAGTTACACATATGTTTGCCATTTAACAACATATCGCAGCAACATAAGCCAGCAACGCAAGTCGCAGCCGGGCATCAGGCACCAAGATGCCACTGCCCCCCACCACCCTCTCCAAGCCACCCCAACCTCTGGCACCGCGATTCAGACCTTCACACCTCCCAGTCGCACCTTTCATGGCCACAAGTAATGCAATCTGTAGGCAAGCCTCATGGCACAGAGACGCCAGGTCACCACCCCTGGGAGGCGTAAAGCTCTGGCATCCCGGAGCTTTACGCCTCCCAGTTGGAACAACCGGCACAGTATTTACATTATAAATAGTAAGTAAATAGCTGCCTTTCAGCACAAAATAGTGTATCACATGTCATCAGTCTAGAGACAAATAGTCCCCTATATCCATGTAAACATCATCGGGTCCCGCTCCATCTCATCCATTCACATCGCTGATGACTCCACGTTATTTGTCCCGTTGCTAAAGCTCGCATTGCCTCAAAACGATCATTTGTGGGATTCGTGTTTACAGCAACTGTACATTTTTGCTCAAAAATGAGTAGTTGGATCTAATGCTAAGCTTAAAACATCCGATGGCGAAAGTACGAATCAATTAAGAATTTCATTCAAGAAAAACCTTTAGTGTGAAAATATTAACAATTTTATTTGGTATAAATCCTATAAAACCAAATTAAAAGGATAAATAATGTATAGATAAACACAAGTGTCCCATTATTATGCACGCTCCGTCATATGACCATAACAAGGCTGCTTGTGAATCCTCACTTCATAACAAAATGTCCCCTGAGCATCAGGCTGTGACTATAATAAAGTGCAATTGAGGACCAGACATGGTGTTGACGTCCAACGGAGACACAAGGAAGAACATCCTGAAGACTGATGAACCAGAAGACTCACAACAAACTGTCAACGTTCATGATCTACCATCTTTAACCATGGCTTTTATTGTTGTTGCTCTAATCTTTTGTTGAACTGCATTATCTCGTAATAACTCTTGCGTATTCCTTGTGGCTGTTTGCAAAGTTGAGTTTTGTTATTGCAGGTTGATGGAAAACTACACATTCAACAGTTTCACGCTGCAGCTGGAAGGGCTGAATGTCTGGAAGGGTTTCTTCTACCCGGCCTTTATCTTCCTCTTGCTCTCATATATCTTTATAATGCTCATGAATTTCGGCATTGCTGTTGTTATTTTAATGGACAAGAGTCTTCACCAGCCCATGTATCTCCTGTTCTGCAACTTACCGTTGAACGACATGCTTGGTAGTTCTATCCTGTTGCCTCGTTTGCTTTTGGACATGTTGAGGCCTCGCTCTGAGCTCTTCATCAGTTATTACGAATGTGTGGTCCAAGCTTTCACCACTCACATGTCCAGTTCCACTGCTCACACTGTGCTGATGATTATGGCCTTTGACAGATACGTGGCCATCTGTTATCCTCTGCGGTACAGTACGATCATGACAAACAAAATGGTGGTGAAGCTTACGGCGTCTGCCTGGGGAGTTGCTTTTGTTTTGGTGGGGATTCTACTGGGTCTGACTCTGCGTCTGAACCGATGTAGGACTCTCATCACAAATCCCTTCTGTGACAATCCCTCACTGTTTAAGCTGTCTTGTGAGAGTGTGTTGATTAATAATATCTACGGCCTCACCTTCACCGTGGTTCTGTTCACAGGTTCTATAGGCAGCATGGTTATCACCTATACAAAGATCACAGTAGTGTGTCTCACAAGTAACAGCAGGTCTCTGAACAGTAAAGCCGTGAAGACCTGCAGCACTCACCTGGTTGTGTACCTGATTATGTTGATCAGTGGAATGTGTATTGTTGTTCTTCATCGCTTCCCCCAGTACTCAGACTACAGGAAACTTTGTGCCATCTTGTTTCTTATCGTCCCTGGTAGTCTTAACCCCATCATCTACGGCATGCAGTCTGCAGAGATCCACAAATCCTTGTCTAAATTGTTGCGATCCAAACGGGTTGCCATGAGTCTGAGTTGATGTTTTATAGTTGATAACCCAAGTTTTACACCATCAAATACAACCTAAACTTCTTTATTGTGTTTCAAAATGTTTTGAGCCCTAAAGTTTGATGTATATGTTAACAAAGACATATTAAACGGAATTTGTTATTTTTCCCCACACTTTCTTGTGAGTGGTCTACGGAGCTGAAACTATTGATCTGAAATATGTTATCCACCCAAATGAGATGTGTATGTATACAAATTACATTGTATGTCTCATTGTAAATATATATGTAGCTTAAGCACAAGTTCAGTCAGGAAGACAACCAGTCTGACTCTGTTCGCCTCCTTTGCAATTACTCTATCAGCTGATTGGAGGCGGGCACATTTTAGTAACCAATCAGATTCTACACACGGTTTCCTTAAGCCAATCACGTTGTCGTTGTCAATCTTTAAAAGTGTTCTCCTCTCTGTTGGCTGTCAGCTGTCATTTCAGCGTGTAGCTGAAGCGACCCTCCTCCACCCCTGTCACCTCCAGTTGGCATCAGCGTTGTTCCTGGTTCGTCATCAGGTTGCTGCTATTGTTTACACCACCTCCACCAGTGTCTGGACTCCAGGGGGATTGGGCTTATTGGACCTCACTATCCCTGCCTTCGGGGATAGTACTTCGTGATGGAGTCCAATCGCCAAAGACCTTGCACAATTCATATTTTATGCTTGTGGAATAAATTATTGTATTACTATTAAACGAGTCTCTCCTGATTGAAATTCATATATAACTTGATATGTTAATGACCACCAATAAAAGTGGTTTGTCTGGATTATATTTTAATCTGTGTCCAGTCTGCCTTATTCAGGCAGTCAAAATAAAGACAGATAAATGGTTCAATTAAATTCTAAAGATGTAATAAAATAACATATTCTCAAACAAAACCCAGTGTAACTGTGTGAATCATAAACACATCATCAATGAATAGAGCCTCCATGTGGCCCAACCCGACAGTCTACCGCTGTCCAGTCAATTCAACCCCAGAGATACCTCAACGAATTCACAACGTATATTTTGCAGTAATTCTGCCATTTTATCATACATCATCAAAAACGTTCAGCTCAGGGATCTCTATTTTTCTGCAAACCACACCCCCCATTTCCTGTTTCCTAAACGTTTGTAACTTATATTACAAACTACCAGGAAAGTTATTAAGTGCGATGAGTCTTTGTGTTTTGGTGCAATGAGAAGATGGCAAAATCACGGCGAATTTGCGATGAGTTTCCTGAAGACTATACTTAATAATCAAGTTATTATCAATATCTAGCAGCTTCTATAATAGAGATTACATAATGTCTTCATGACTAAAGTTCGGAGGAGATAATACTCTTCAGGGATGCAAACAGTGGGCTTTTCGGCGCCTCACGCTTTTTTCACGTCACTTTCGTGCAGATCCAAAGAGTTCTTTTTAAGGGGGCGGGGGGTTTGATTATAATTTTATTCTCAGTAATTTGCGCGCCAACAGATGGCCGACAAGAATGGAAATCGCAACGTGTCGCAATATGCGATAAATTGACTTATCGCACACTCTGAAATTGACAAAATGAAAAAAAAGAGGATGTATGAAGAAATGCTTTCCAAACTCTAAAAAATAAAAAACAATATTGTTTATTTCTTCCATGTCATGTTAGATGGTACCATTCAGTTCTCTATACATATTTGAAAGAAGACAGGACAAGAAAAAAGGCTTCCAAATCATTAAATTATTATTATTACGAGTTACAGCTACAGAATGTTAGAATAAATGCTTAAGTGTTACAGTCATGTAACTCTCTCTCAAATGTAAGTTCTGTTTCTAATAAAGAGAACCATTCAATTCATGAACTATAAGTGATACTCGGCTTTAGGCCACTGGATATGAAATGATGCTTTGTGTGGTTTGATTAACTTTATGCCATTATGACCTCACCAGTGTTTGTTTGTTGTTGTTACAGTGACAGTTTGTTAATTGGTGCCATGAGGGAGGCTCCAGCAACCCCCCCGACCCTCAATCAACAAGCTGCTCTGTGGCTCCACGGGGGGGTTCAGCCATTCAAACATCATCAGCAAACAACTTTTCTGATGTGACTTTTTAACTGCAGATGTATGCTTCTGAAATAACATATGAGTTTGAATAATTGATGTATTAAATAGTAAAGTCAACATTTATACCACAGGGAAGACTGTGTAGCCAAGAGGTTTAGGATCTCTGACCAATGGAGCTTAAGTGGTAGTTCTACAACAGGGGGGCAAACATTTTTTCCATGGGGCCACATGAGAAACAGAAAATATTGTGGGGGGCCAGGCCAAAGGCCAAACTAAATTCTGCATAATATTAATTCTATTTCTTTATAAAAGGACTATATAGCATTGTTAGACAAGGTGGTAAGAGTACTGCGTGTTAGGGTTAAGCAATCAAAAGCAAGGTTGCCTTACAAAAAGTGTAATTTACTCAATAGAATTTCTCAAAAAGAAAACCCAAATACTACAACATGACATTGTCTCCCCTTTACATGTCTTTAAAACTTGTGCTACCACCCTAAACCATTTCCATCCACATACCTAAAGGTAAGAGAACCTGTGGAAATAGGACGGATGTGTCCTACAGCCTGAAAATCTAGGATCTACTTATATTAGGAAACTAATGAGTAGTGTTACCTAGATCAGTGATTCTTAACCATAGTTAATCCAAGACAGTGTTAATATTGGAACTTAAAAACCACTTTGACCACTTAGATCAAAAAGGTTAAGAACCGCTGACCTAGACACCTTTATTCCAGGCGTTCAAGGAGAAACTCTCTCTCGCTTTATCTCTACATTCAAACACATGTCTTTGTGGTCAGGGTTTGTTTAGCTTAGCTTAGCATGAAGACTAGAAGCAGGGAGAAAATACTTCTGATGGTATAAGTTTTAAAAATAGGTCCCTTTTTCTCTGGTTCCAGGAAGAAAAGCAAAGCAAACAAGTTTCTCCAAAGAACACATTTACATTTAGTGAAGACAGAGTTAAGATTGTTTTGGACTTAAAACTCAAAGTTTGGGACTCTGGACTTGATGTATTAGACCTTCTATCCAATAGCCTGTTTGTATCTCCTTGTTACTACCTCAGATCACCCGATGTGGATCCCAGTAGCCCTCATTAGCACCTGGAACCGGTCCGATGAACATTATCACCGCGCCTCTCTCTAAGGTCCCACAGGGCTAATTATCACCTATTAAGTGTTTTGTTATTGAGCTGCTCACGGACCTCGTTAATGATCACATTAGTGTCAGAAACATTAGCGCTTATTACCGGCAACTGGGCCCCAGCGGTGATGACACCTGTTAGAGGGTCAGGGTGGTCCCCCGAGCTCCGAGCATGCGATGTTCCAACCAACAATGAAGCAGAGCTCCTTTAGGGTCAAAGGTCTAATGTGACAGATTAACTTTCACCTACCAAAATGAACCGCTGTATCTGTTGGATGGTTCTACGTGTTTGTCATTTGGTGAATTATTTACGCTACGATATTTAAGACAGACCCTGCGCAGTGAGGAGTGAACAGTTGTAAACGTGATGACTCAACATCGCTTTACATGGAGCAAAGAAAAACAGCTAAAAAAGAGACAAATGAGCAAAGAAAACAAACAAACACAACGTTTGGGTGAAGCCTATTTAGTATAAGATCAGGGACCAGTGGAGGATGCGTAGGACCGGGGTTCAGGATTCTGAATTATTATTATTGTTATCAATAGTTATTTTAATAGCTATTATTATTATTAAAGTAATCAATACTATTATTGTTATTATCACTAGTATTATAATACCTCTTACTATCTGTATATTTACATGTAAATTTAGTGTATATTTACCTTTTTTTACGTTACCGTTAAAATTACATAATAATCAAACATAAGGATTTGAATTTTATCGACAAACATTTCAGATCCGATCAGGAGAAGAAATTTGAATCAGAGATGCCTACATTACCCACAATGCCCCAGTTTTCTTGTTTCTTGTTTTCTTGACTCTAGCCCTGCCTTCAACACCAAGTTATCAAATTCCAGCTCCTCCTCTTTCTCCACTGGGAGGTCTCATGAAATACCAGCACAGAGGACTGGAGCTGCCGAGTGAGTCTAAATGAACCAGTGTGGGACCTGCTGGGGGCTGTTGCTGGGAGTACTGCAACCACTGAACTACTGGGTCATATAGTTGTTACTGGTGCTTGTGGCTCCACTGGGATTACTGGGTCTACTGGTTCTACTGGACGGACTACTGGGCTGAATTGGAAGCATTGGATTGATTGATGGCTTTGCTCTGATTGAATGTAGCTGATGTTTGCAGATACTTCAGTTCACAGAGCACCACCTTAACCCCACCTTTCAGGTATTTGTACCACAGTCCTTTTATCTTTACATTACAGAGACTAATAATAATGATTTATACCTGAAAAGGAAGCACTGAAGCAGCTTTGCTTTACTAACGGATCTACTACAGGAAGCAGTAGTCCTCTGCTAAAGTAGTCTGGATGGAGGAGCTGTGAACATCTGGACTGTGTTTGTATCTTTCAGGCTTGTCTACGGTCTCCGTGTGGTCGAGGTTAAACGATGGGGGCCACAGAGATGCATCCTCCTGCCCAACGCCGGAGTCTCTTCTACTCCGTCAAGGTTTGTTGTTTTGAGGAGAAACCGGACTTCCAGACGTCCTTCCTCGTATTGTTAAGGTCACAGAGGTCACACAACCTCTCTTACACCAGGCGGTAATGATTGATTTATACCCCCCCCCCCCCTCTTTCCCCCCACAGTTCTTTGTGTTCTGTCACAGTCTTCTCCAGCTGGCTCAGCTCCTGGTGTCTGGTTACATGAAGAGTTCCATCTCTACTATCGAGAGACGTTACGGTTTCTCCAGCCAGAAGTCGGGTCTCCTGGCTGCTTTTAACGAGGTCAGAACCTCTTGAGTCCAGAATCTCATGTCTTCACGTCCTCATACCTTCATATTGTCACGTGTCCTCATGTCCTCACATGTCCTCACAGGTGGGGAACACTGTTCTCATTGTGTTTGTGAGTTTCTTGGGGAGTCGGGTCCACCGGCCGCGGTTCATCGGAGGCGGAGCTCTGCTGGCCTGCCTCGCCTCGCTGCTGATGGCGCTGCCCCACTTCCTGGGCGGAGCCTACGACTACACCGACCGCATCAGCAGTGAGTCCACACACCTTCACACATGTAGACACACATGGTCCCCATCCAGCACTTCTGAGTTGGTTCCTTCTTCTCCTGCAGCCTCTGGAGAGAACAGCTCCGGTCTCTGCCAATCGGAGAGCCCGGTTACCGCCTCCTCCTCCAATCAGAGCTGCAGCCAGCAGGAGGGCCACGCCCAGCTGGGGGTGTACCCTCTGCTGCTCCTGGGTCAGCTGCTGCTGGGCATCGCCGCCGTCCCCATCCAGCCCTTCGGCATCTCCTTCATCGATGACTACGCCAGCAGGAGGAACTCGCCGCTCTACCTCGGTAGTTTCACTCGGGCTCCGGGTCACATGTCAACCATGATTTTAAGTTTCTATTTAAAGCTCAAAAAACACACCTTTAGTGTTCTTTCTGGCAACCCCTGTGCCAGGTCATGTGATTAAACACGTGACGATGCTCACAGTGAAAAGTCCACAGGTTCATGCTGGTTCGACACCAGTTTACCCCAGAAGACCACGCTTGGTGGTGTTCATCTGGAGATGAAGCCCTCTGTTGTTGGTTGCAGGCATCCTCCTGGCCGTGACCTCCATCGGCCCGGCCCTGGGCTTCATCACCGGCTCCCTCATGCTGCGCTTCTACGTCGACTTTGACAAGTTGTCTGAAGGTGAGGAGGAAAACTTCAAGTTATTCATTAAAGCTGAGGGGAGGACTTCCTGCCTAACAGCTGATTCATGTCGGCCTGTTGTCTGAAATGACATTGTGACATTTGACCCTTTCAACCTCAGCTGTGTAGTTATTAAAATAGTGATGATTTAAGAAGTTATTATTATTATTGTTGTTTTTTATCATTATGAATAGAGTTCCTTCTGGCCACTTGGAATGAATCTTCCTTCATACTCGTTGAAATAAAACTTTCATTTAATATATTCCTTTATGTCTTAAACTCATAACTTACCAACTGTAACGAGAAACGAGTTGTTTTATCAGACATTTTCTTAATGCAGCTGAAAGCTAACAAGCTAGTTGTGTCCTATATCTTATGGTATTTAACTTGTTGCAGTCCTACTCATCACTTCTCTGTAGAGAAGATGATGTTGATCTTGGCAGCATCACTAGCAGTGAATCTGATCCCCGGGACGTTTGCTGATGTCCGGACGCCTCTCGGGTTAATGGAGCTTGACTTTCTTTTGAGTTCAAACAAAAAACTATTTTCCCACCATGTGGAAAGTGTGAATGGATTGTGTGGGTCAGCATGTGTGTTTGTGTGTGTAGCTGTTTCTATGTGCTCATGCATGCATGTGTAATATGTATATTTTGGGTGTCATTTTGTTTCATAATGCAGAGGTTTGGAGGTGTGTTGGTGTGTGTGCAGGTCACGTTGCATCAGGAAGTTACAATGAAACAAGGTCACATTCATGTTCATTCATCTTTCAAAAACATGTTTTCCTTGTTCCTTGCAATGCATTTGTTTGTGTGTGAGTGTGTCCTTAAGGGATCGAGGGAACACTCGCTCAGCTGGACTTTGCTTCGCACGGAAACCAGAGTTTTATTACTGCACTCGTTATCTGCTGCTGAATCTTCTTGTTTTATTGGCTTCTGCTGAACTTTGATGTTGACATGAAACGGAAGTAAACTGACACCTTCTCACTGTAGCAGATGAAATAGATTTATTCAAAGCATTCTGCATACTGTGAAAATGTTCAAAACTGTATTTAAAGCAGTTAAAGCTCAAGATGGTGGTCGGCTGCACAGATCCGCACAGATGGGGGGTGGGTGGGGGGTCTTTAGCATTAAAGGAACAGGCACTCAAAACATGCCAATCTGTGGAGGTTGTTTTAAATGATCCTTGTGGCATTTTGATCAAAGTATGTTAGAGACATTCAAGACCTCAAGGAACCAGATCACCTCGTGGTAAAATGGGCACACGATGGCTCCTTTAAATGTTAAACTGTGTCTCTTCCCGTCGGTTAAATCCTGCAGCAAAAGGTCTACAGATCAGATTAGAAACACAGTGGAAAGATAGAATCATACCTGGAACACCTTATGTAACCAAACCAGATTAAGTGCAGTCGGACCTGTTGAGGTGTGGCAGTGGTTGAACACAACAACACACTTTTAAGGATGTATTAAGGTCACACACAAGAAAAGCCATCATAAGCAGCTAAAGTCAAAGGATATCTCTCTGAAGAGATGGTGGAGACCAAATTCTGTGCTAAAAGACAAGGAAATATCTTATTTAAGACTCAGAATGTGTAAATAAACAACCTTCCAGAAGGTTCCCATGGATTTGTAGTTTTCAAAAGAGCAAGATTATTAGGAACACCTGTTCAATTTCTCATTAATGCAATTCATCTAATCAACCAATCACATGGCAGTTGCTCCAATGCATTTAGGGGTGTGGTCCTGGTCAAGAGATCTCCTGAACTCCAAACTGAATGTCAGAACGGGAAAGAAAGGTGATTTAAGCATTTTTGAGCGTGGCCTGGTTGTTGGTGTCTGATATTTCACAATCTGCTCAGTTTCTGGGATTTTCACACACAACCATTTCTAGGGTTTACAAAGAATGGTGTGAAAAGGGAAAAACATCCAGTATGCTGCAGTCCTGTGGGCGAAAATGCCTTGTTGATGCTAGAGGTCAGAGGTCATGGGCCGACTGATTCAAGCTGATAGAAGAGCAACTTTGACTGAAATAACCACTCGTTACAACCGAGGTGTGCAGCAAAGCATTTGTGAAGCCACAACATGCAGAACCTTGAGAACATGGATCCATCATGCCTTGTTACCACTGTGCAGGCTGCTGGTGCTGCTGGTGGTGTAATGGTGTGGGGGATGTTTTCTTGGCACACTTTAGGCCCTTTAGTGCCAATTGGGCATCGTTTAAATGCCCCGGCCATACCTGAGCATTGTTTCTGACCATGTCCATCCCTTTATGGCCACCATGTACCATCCTCTGATGGCTACTTCCAGCAGGATAATGCACCATGTCACAAAGGTCACATCATTTCAAATTGGTTTCTTGAACATGACAATGAGTTCACTGTATTAAAATGGCCCCCACAGTCACCAGATCTCCACCCAATGGAGCATCTTTGGGATGTGGTGGAACGGGAGCTTCGTGCCCTGGATGTTCATCCCACAAATCTCCATCAACCTCAAGATGCTCTCCATCAATATGGGCCAACATTTTGTAAAGAATGCTTTCAGCACCTTGTTGAATTAATGCCACGTAGAATTAAGGCAGTTCTGAAGGCGAAAGGGGGTCAAACACAGTATTAGTGTGGTGTTCCTAATAAACCTTTAGGTGAGTGTGTGTAGAAAACCAACTGTGATGTCCATGCCAACGTATCCCCACTGTTTCTTCTTCTTTTTCATCTTTCAGCCCAGATCGGGTTAAACCACAAGGACCTTCGCTGGGTGGGAGCCTGGTGGCTCGGCTTCCTGGTGGCGTCCGGCCTCCTCTTCCTCGCGGCGCTGCCATACCTCTTCTTCCCCAGCAGCATGCCCAAAGAGGTGAGAGGAGGATTGGCTCCACTGGTCCACAAACCTCCAGAAGAACCCTGAAGTTCTGCTGACAGTGTGGGAAGATTGTGTAGATGTTTGTTCGAGGTTGGATGGAAATCCCCCAACGAAATGTGATTAAATGTATTATCTGATATCTTATGAGCTACTACTATAGTACGACTACTACCACTATACACAAACTGAACTTATGTCGACTCAACAAGTTCTGACAGGAATCTGTTTAGTTTATTTTCGTCCCTGGAGCGCAGTTGAAAAAATGTCAACTCTGCACATGTTTTAAAAGTTAAACAAGGTGATTGTGCAACAGTTTCCTCATAAAGAGACAGAGCCGCACTTTCACTTCTAAGTACATACTTAGAAGTATACAAACTTCTTGACATTGGACCTCAGATTGGTCTCACTAACAGGACACTGCAGATTCTCATATTATTCTCACAGTACAAATACATGAACAACTTGTACGTTATTCCCCTTCAGACCACTGGCCAATTCTGGCTAATCTTTTAAAAGCTTCAAAAAGTCTTTGCTGGTGTGAGTAAATATACAAAGTATCCGTGAGGTCATTTGGCTTCATATTGTGATGAGCCTGCGTTTGTCATGACAATGAAATAATTGAGCTGGCAGTGTCTTGTTGTTCAGATAAGACATTGTGTGCAGCAGCCTGCCGGCTCCATCTAGTCTGAGCCGAAACTAGAACATCCGGTCTTTTGTTGCCAACTCAAACTAATATTTAACGTTGTTTTATCAGCTTGATACTTAATACACCATTTTGTTTTTCATATATCAGCTGAACGCAGCGACATGTTTTAATACTCATTCTGATGTCAGGGCTGACTTATACATTACATTATCCAAAGCAACTGACATTGCATTTGAAACCAATGGTTTTACGCAGTGGGGGCAGGTGGGGGTTGGGTGTCGCCGTCTCTACTCCATGCGTAAAATAACGCATACACAGAAAACTACAGGTTCCAAAAGCGTTCTTTAATAGGCAGTAAAGTTGCAGACCTAAGATCACCAAATTCCTCTCTCAAGAACTCTGGTTCTTCTCTAAAAGTTCCCATTGGCAACCTTTGATTTCCCTGTGTGCAGATTGACTAATGAAAGCAGAGCCAACTTCTGACTGATGTTGAAATTTTGATTGTGAACAAAGGATGAGTCTGATCTTGATTTCTTGCTTGAACCAGCATGTAAGGATGATAAGATCTTCTCAAGTCTCAAGCTTAAGAAGCACGTCATTCTCTTGGCATCCAGACCACATAGCGCCAACATATCACTCAGAGGACAGGTTTATATGGAAGTAAATCTGTGTCATCGGTTTTGAAAGAAAAAGGTGATTGAATTTCTAGAACTGAATATTTACGCATTGAAATTATGTATCTGAATGTTTTCCAACGTTAAAATACTGCAAAAAATTCAACCGCAAAAAATTAAACCGCAAATAATTCACTGAAAAAAATTAAACCAAAAAAATTAAACCACAAAAAATTAAACCGCAAAAAATTCAACTGCAGATGTACTTCCATAGGTTAAAGGTTCCCTAAATGTAGCCTTGGCTGCAGACTGAGCGGGTTCTACCAGCCAGTGATGTTCTGCTTCCATATTTGTTCCAGAACGGCGAAGACGACGTGGTCATGGAGTCCGGACCAGACTGCAAGCAGCCGCACACAAACCCGCTCCAGGAAATGTCCTTCCTTCAGTTCCTCAAAAGCAAGTCTTCTTTTTCCCTCCTGTGTTTCCTGTCTGGTGAGGATGTGGCCGAGGCCACTAAAGGTCACCGAGGTCACTGTAACCTCAGCGGCTTTGTCTTCTTTGGAATATTAAAGGGTCCTTAATTTCAGTTATTTGATGGTATGAATTAAACAATAAAGAACGGATACGATCTGGATGTGGAATAGTTAGCTGCCCGCTAATATACATATTTATTCATACGTGTATCAAAAAGCTCACTAATGGCCGACTTCTTGCCATTGATGTGCTTCAAAGAACTTTATAAAGGTTAATGAACCGCGGAAGGAATCCGGGTCTGAAAAGTCTTCTGAGAATCCACAAATAAATATAAGTCATTTTCGGTAGAATCTGGCCTTCTTTTATTTTGCATGTGTGCCGTGCAGGTTTTCCCCGTATCGCCCTGCGGACCCTGCGGAGCCCCATCTACCTGCTGGTGGTCCTGGCGCAGGTCAACCTGGCCGCGCTGCTCTCCGGCCTCGCCACCTTCATGGCAAAGTTCCTGGAGTGGCAGTTCAGCCAGACGGTGTCCAACTCCACCATGATGATCGGTGAGGTCTGAGTCCCTCATGTATGTCCCAGCGGCCACAGCGCTGTCAAACGGCTTCATGTCCTCTCTAAGGAGGAGTTTGCATCCCGCTGGCCGTGCTCGGCACCGTCCTGGGTGGCGTCCTGATGCGGCGGATGAATCTTTCGGTCAGAGGGGCCAGCAAGTTGTGCACCGTGGCGATCCTGCTCTGCATGTTCTCCTCCACGCCGCTGCTGTTCATGGGATGCCCCACCCAGAAGATCATGGGGGTCTTTCCTCAAAGGTGGATACGCAATCGCTTTACATTCACTAAGTGCAAAGTCTGCAGAGGCCTGTAGACCAGATTCCACCAATTGAAGAGAACTCATTTCTGAGAAGGACCTAAGTACACCTCCAATAAGGAACCAATACTGGCAGCCAGCTAATTCAACCACTGAAAGGACACTCATTTCAACACTGAGAAGGAACTCGTTGCACCGCTGGCAGATAATTCATTTTATTTCACTACAAACAGAAAACAAATCTCACAACTGACAGGGAACTGATAATACCATTGACCTTCATCTGATTTTACTAATGACGAGGACCTAAACCCACTAGTCAGGGAACTAATTTAAACTCTGAACACATTGAACAACTGCACCGAACCAATGCCACTATCAATAGGCAACGTATTTGAAATATACCGTATGCTTTGAAACCTAAAGTGTGTGTGTGTGTGTGTGTTTCCAGCAGTGGTGTGATTTCGTGCAGCTCTGGCTGTCGGTGTCCTCAGGAGGCCTTTAACCCGGTCTGTGGTTCTGACGGTGTGGAGTTCAGGTCTCCCTGCCACGCCGGCTGCATCGCCATGGAAACAGACCCTAGCCACAAAGCCACGGTAAGAAGAATCACTTCCATGTCACATTCGAGCATTCACAGGTAAATAATGTCTTTTGGAGCTGGATGGATGGATCAGATAGATCAATGGACATGAAATGGAAAGTAAGAATATACTTTTAATCTTAGGATAGCTGTGCCTCGTGTCCAGATGTTTGTGTGATTTGTTTAACATCTCACTGTTGTTGAAGGTGTTTGTTGATTTTTAATTCAGCATCCTGACAGAAATCCTTCACATAGAAAAACTAAAGAGAGCGAGATGTAGTTCAAGCTGAGGAGAGGAAATGACTCTACTTCTGTGTAGTGACCAGCAGGGGGCGACTCCTCTGCTCCCATAGACGTCTATGAGGAAATGACTCTACTTCTGTGTAGTGACCAGCAGGGGGCGACTCCTCTGCTCCCATAGACGTCTATGAGGAAATGACTCTACTTCTGTGTAGTGACCAGCAGAGGGCGACTCCTCTGCTCCCATAGACGTCTATGAGGAAATGACTCTACTTCTGTGTAGTGACCAGCAGGGGGCGACTCCTCTGCTCCCATAGACGTCTATGAGGAAATGACTCTACTTCTGTGTAGTGACCAGCAGGGGGCGACTCCTCTGCTCCCATAGACGTCTATGAGGAAATGACTACTTCTGTGTAGTGACCAGCAGGGGGCGACTCCTCTGCTCCCATAGACGTCTATGAGGAAATGACTCTACTTCTGTGTAGTGCCCAGCAGGGGGCGACTCCTCTGCTCCCATAGACGTCTATGAGGAAATGACTCTACTTCTCTCTTGATTTATTCCCTCAGTAAACATTGTAAACATGAGTTTATGGTCTCAGTCTCTAGTTTCAAGTCTTCTTCTGTGCAGCATGATGTTCTTTTAGTGAATGATGGTCTATGTAGAACTGTGTCACATAGAACCTCAGAGAAGCATATCTCTATCTGGACCTCCATATATCTCGTGTGGGTGTCCCTGCAGAACTTCTCCGGGTGCCGGTGCGTGGGCGGTGCCGGCATGGCCTCTTCTGGGACCTGTGGGGGGGGCTGCTCCAGCCTCCTGGTCCCCTTCGTAGCTCTGCTGGGGGTCACCAGCTTTGTCGCCTCCTTCTCCCAGACGCCCTCCTTCATGATGATCCTCAGGTGAGCAGCAGCAGGAAATAGTTAAGAGTTGTGTTTATTAGAGATGGTTAAATAATACAGATATAAAATAGTTATGTTGATGACAGACATCTTAATGTTTATTTATATTTGCAATGATTGTTCAACCAAAAGGAATCAATTTTCTGTGTGAAGAAGAAACCCAGCAAATAAAAGTCTGAAATGATTTCCAGATGGAGCAGAAACAGATTCCAGAGAAGGAGGAAGCTCCCTCTGGGTTCTGGTCCTTTGGCTCATTTATTTTAAATATTTTCCTGTTGACGCAAACACACACTGTGAGGTGGAGGTGAATAACAACTTATACAACACAAGTTATTAAAAGAGGCATTTGAGGACACATGCTGTGGGACCATTTACTCTTAAATAAATTAAAGGAGGAAATGATGAAATCGATAAACATCAATTGTAGACATAAAATTCACAACAACAAATATCAGATATGCGATGAGAGGATTGTTTCTTTCCCTTTTTTATGAGCTATTCATGAAACTTCTCGTGACATGAAATTCATTTAGAATTAGAACTATTTCAGCACAGCAACCGCACAAATAAAGAGAGCAAGAAGCTGATGCTTTACAGTCTAAAACGATTTTAAATCAGCACCACGTGGAAATAAAACCTCTTCATTTTAGATGTTTCAGAACTGGAAAGAGGCAACTTTTCTAACAATTGCGTGATTGTGAATCATTCTTCATTTTGACATCATAATCCCGCGCATATAAACACACGCGTGTTCCGTCCTCGTTGACCTGCTTCCTGTTGGTGTCTCCCCTGCAGGACGGTGCCGTCGGAGGACAAGTCCTTCGCGGTGGGGGTTCAGTACATGCTGTTCAGAGTGCTCGGTGAGTCCCTGCTGGAGGTTTGGGGATCTCGTGGTCAAACCTTCCACTTTAAGCTGGCGATTCCCTGAAGAGCGATGTCTCAGTGACAGTCTGTTGCTAGGAGACCTGTGTCCAATCAGAATGAACGGATGAATGGATATTCAAACAGTGTCTATGTCTGGGGATTTTATTGTGAAAGGTGAGAGCAGAAGTAACCTTCTTCTCGATTGAGTAATGGAGCTTTTAATCGAAAGACAACAGCTCATAAAAGTCAACCTCAGTAGGAAAATAATTGATTAACAATTTTTCATTATTTATTCAACATATCAAATATGGAACCATGAACTTAAACAAAGTTCGGTGTGGTCCCCAGTCCAGGGCCCCTTTAAACCTCCTCTTATCATAAGTCTTATCATTATCTTTAGGGAAATAAGCATTGATTAAAAGTGTGTGTGTGTGTGTGTGTGCGCGTGTGTGTGTGTGTGCAGCCTTCATGCCCGGTCCGGTGTTGTACGGCAGCGTCATCGACACCACCTGCATCCTGTGGGGCAAAAAGTGCGGCAAGAAGACTTCCTGTCAGTACTACGACCTGGACCGCTTCAGACAGAGGTGAGTCCGGCTGATCTGGATTCAGCTTTGAACCGTGAATGCCCCATGACGTGATCACGCAGAGTGATTCTTGTGCGCAGGTTCCTGGGTCTGCAGGTGGTCTTCGTCTGCGGTGGTCTGCTCTGCTTCCTGCTGACGGTGGTCTTCTTTCGGCGGAGGGCTGGAAGCCGAGAACCACAGCCGGAGGGTAAAGGAGGCTACGAGGTGGTGAGCGCTTCGGCTAAAGGGAAAGAGCTCGAAGACCTGAAGACAAGGAGACAGGAAGACCTGAAGACCTGAAGACAAAGAGGACAAAGACCTGGTAAAGACACCCGGACATCACCGTCGCACAACGTATGTCGTTCTCTGGTGTAAAGGACCAGTCATCTCATATCAACATATTGTTACATATTTTTAGTCAGAAATGTAAGACTATTTTTGTATTTGAATAAGCTGCAGTTCCTCTAATGGCCACTAGACTACTGTACGGATGTCCGTGAGGAGTTTTTTAAACATTCATGGTTCTCAGAGGATGAACCCTACTTACTTCACTGAGCCGCTGAAGTTCCATTTAGCGCCACCAGCAGGTCAAAAGAGGTCAAAACTCTTTGGTTCAGGACTTTGACTTTGATGAGCCTTGGCAGGACTCTGTTTACTGATCGTTAGCTAACGTTAGCATGCTGACTTAAGCACGAAAGATTCCCATGTGGAATAGACCTTTTTCACTTATTTACGTATTTGTTATCTGAAATACGCAATCATTGTGGTGATCTTCTTCCTGTCCGGTCGGGCCAACGTTAAACAAATGGAGCAAGCAAAGAGAAATAGTTTATTGCAGCGTACCGGGCTGTTCTTGTTATTCCCAAAAGCAGCTAAATCTGTCGTTTCATTCCTTTTCAAGGGAGGTTTGAGCGGTGCCAAAAACGGCAGCTGTTGACGTGGCGTTCGGCTTTAACTTTATTGTCGCTTCACACAAGACGTTCACTTGGACAACCATACAGAACAAATTGATATCACAATGCTTCATTAAAGCAGACTATAATGCTTTAGTAATGTATTCTATATCCTCTATACTCTACATACATTATGTCTAAATGACACTAATGATATGTCCTTCTAGTTAACAGTTCAACACTCCATTATCTCCTGACAGGAAGTCCACTTCCACATTGATTACGCATTTCCGTTTTTTGTGAAAAAGGTCTATTTACTTCAAATATTTGTTTAATTTCAGGTCAGATGTTTTGGAGTTTTCACAAATAGTTTCCCAGCATTCTTAATGATTGTGCTATCGTAGGATGTTTCTCAGAATTTTTAAACCAAGACTTTTACTGTGAAAATCACATATATTTTAAGCAAAGAAAATGAAAATATATTTTAATCAATTGTTTTTGAGACCTTTTATATTCTGCTAAGGTTCTTCCCATATGAACACATGAAGCTTTTTAGTTATTCTTGTTCTGTTTGTTCTTGTCTTTTGTTTTGTAGATGCCGCCTTAATTCCTTTTGTAAATATTTGTGTCTTCATGAAACTTCATTATTTTATCAACAGCCTCCAAACAAATCTTTTTTACTTTGAGGCTGATTATTAAAATGTGTTTATTTCCCAAAGAATAAAGTCTCCACAAAGACGTTCATTATTAAATGTTTGAGTGGGAAAACTAGTTCAATAAAATGTGACATTGTGCTGTAAGCTCTTCTCTCTTTAGTGTGAAGTGGATCTGGATCTGGTTCTGGTTCTGGTTCCTTTTTGGGGCCTTTATCATATTCAAAAATGTGTTAAATTTGGGATGGATATCCGGACTGTTAAAAAATTCGATAATTTTTGGGTCTCACATTTGGGTATAAAGAAATGTCTCTATAGCGCCCTCTAGTTGTGTCTTGAGCTCTTAACCTGGTTCATTATTATCATTATTAATGTGATATCAGAATAAAGGACATTTATTCTCACAAACAGCACAAAGCGTTTAATTGATTTAAATCAGCTGTTTCCAGATGGCTGATGTGAACATGAGCCTGACACAACTTCCCTGGTGTCTCAAACATGACTCAAACATTCCACAGCGTCCTCAAGTGTTTCTGTGGAACGGATTCCGCTGACAGCAGCTGGGAGAAACCTCCTCAAAGCCTGAGGCACAAACCAGGAGGCCAACCGGGGATCAGGCAACGATCAGTTATCGATGAGTCACAACTCGACTGAATGAAAATAACAGTTTTACGTCCTACAAAGTTTTTTACTCCATCGCTGAAACATTTCATCACTTCATCATTCTTATAAATAACGCAGACAGGAAGCCAGTGCAAAGGTTTCATCATGTAGACTCATATGGAACAATGGCAGAAGAGGAAGTGAGCTCCCTTGCAGGGGTCAGAGGTCAAAGAGGCCAGGAATGTTTGGGAGAAACAACACAAAGCACACAATGAAGCATACAATATGAATAAATAAAAGACGATGATTTATCCTGCAGACTGAGACCACCCATCATGGATTGTTATTATATAACCTCAAGGTCAAATTCTTTATGATTGTGAAATGTTTACGCCTCCTTCTGCACTTTGATATTATTTATCTATTAAATTGTGCTAAAAACATGTTTTTTAGCGTTATTGAACTTTTGAATTCTTACTTCATTGAAGTGAGTCCTGTGAGCAGCTGCTCCACAAAGAAGGTCTTTGTCTCCATCTTGTGAAATACAAGGACAAAAACATTATGATAAATAATATATATTATAAATCAACTGCATTGTGGGATGGAGCGTCTAGCCCAAATATTATGTACTTAAGTGGAGTCTTTATACTATAAAAACACAACATAAGTGTTTGGCCTCACTTCCTGTTTTAGTTTGAAGTTTCATGTCTCTTGTGGTCTTGGGGTAACTTCACTTCCTGCCTTGTCTTGTGATTGCGTGATTGTCTCCACCTGTGTCCAATCACCTGCACCTCCCTTGTGTATTTAAGCCCTGTGTGCCTGTTGTCCTTTGTCGCGTCATTGTCTATATGTCCCTCGTCGTTGGAGCACGTCTTAGTTTGAGAATAAAGAGCACTTTGGATCGAGAAACTCTGCGCCTGAGTCCTCACTGCATCCTGCCCCAGCCCGAGTGTGACAATAAGTTTATCAAAATAATTATTCCACTTACAGAACATTTACTGAATTCACCATTTTAACATCTTCTGAAATACGAGGACATTTATCTGCTTTTCCTCATTGATTAAATATACTTACTATAACTTACTATTATATACTCTTAGACCTTGAAAAACATTTCTCTGATAGTACGTTCTATTTTTATTTTCTGTCCTCAGGAAGCATCTTCACTGCAGGAACTTGTAAGCGCTGAAGTTCATCTCACGCTCACATTCCAACGCTGGCGGCTCACGTTTCTTTTCTGGGCAGCGGTTCAGAAACCTCAGGAATCTGTACGTGGAAAATCATGATCACTAAACACACACACACACACACACACGCACACACACACACACACACACACACACACACACACACACACACACACACATGCACACACACACACACACACACACACACATGCACACACACAAACACACACACACACACATGTACACACACACACACACACACATGCACACAAAGATGATTTCCACAGCCATGGTCATGATTCTTAATTGATCCGATGAGCAAAGTTTATTCTCTCAAATGATTGCACATTTGAGAGGTTTGACCTGTTGGGTGAAGACGGGGGGGTGGGGGGGGGGGGTGTCACATGTGGAGAAACAATCCGACTGAACCAAGTGAAAGCTCATAATGGATTGAGGCTTTTGCTTAATACTTATCATTGTTATTATTTTAACTGTGCTTTTACTTCAGGTGCATATGTGAAATCAAAGAAAGCTTGTTTTTAAATTAAGGAATCAAAAAAATGTAGGATTTTGATTTCTGTGCTGAAACAGTTTCACAAACTTCAGAGTTACGCAACAAAGCGGCCGTGTGTGTAACACAAGGCTCCTGTAGCCCCTGCTGGGGGCACAGTGTATTGGAGCTTACAAGAGATTGTACTTTTTGTCTGTTTTTTGTGTATTTTGACGTTAAATCACTCATTTCCAACATGGCCTCCTGCAGACGTCTTTTCTTCGCTCTCTGGAAGCAGAAACTTTTCCCACATATGTGACGCTATGTTTGGGATTTGCATAAAGTTTATGATTCAAAAAGGTCACAAAAAACTGGGACTGAATGAAAAGGAGGTTAAAGTGAAGTAAGAGAAACAACCAACAAGAGCCTGCAGTGTTTTGTTTCACTATCGTTTTATTTCTACTGACAGAAATTACAATATTTTCTTCCGTATTGAACAGAAAATACTTTTGCTTACTCTGATTATTTTCTGTGTGTAAAAAGGAAATATGAAAACTCAAATATACTTGCATATATCTGCCACCGGAAATGCAAAGCCTGAAATCCCTCCTAGACCTGCTAAGAGTGTGTGTGTACTTGTACATGTAGCCTTGTGAGGACTACACTGTAGTAGACCATGTGAGGACCTTTCTGGAAAGTAAGGATATTTTGACAGGACCTCAATTCAACGGCTTATATGAGGATTCAGACTAATTAGGTTTGGGATACGGTTAGTGTGATGTCAAAGAATGTGTTGTAGTCAAGAGAAGTGCAAGTATTTTGGAGTATGTGAGAACCACAATTTAGACCTTGAGAGTGAGGACTTTTTTGGGTGTTCAGACTTGGTTTTAAGGTTCACATTTGAATTAGGTGTAATCAAGCGATTCAGAGTTGGAGTTAGGCGTTTAGGGTGGTTGGGGTTGGGCAGAGGGGGGTCCGTAGGGGGTGATTGTCCTCACACAGATAGAAGCACAGTACTGGTTGTGTTATATGGTCAGGTCCTTGGGGTTGACCACCCTGCCGATGAAGAGCATGGCCCCCGATGCCTCATCGCGGATCAGGTAGAGGAAGGGCCGGTCCACCCGATAGGACAGGGGAGTTACGGAGGCGGCACCGGGGTACTTGTTACCCTCAGGCGCCGTCTCCATGACAACCTTGTGTTTGACGCTGCTGAGCTTGAGGCGCTGATTTGAGATCTTCTCCAGGTCCGTATTCGCTAGCCATTCAGAAAGACCTACATGGGGAGTGTGGGGGCGTAGAGTAACCACAAAGAGGGTTAAAATATGATATCCATTTCCAGACCAATTACATCACATCCTGCCATTTAACACTATCACAGTGAACACATGTTGCATGATTTGTTTACCCATTTGCAGATGATATTTAACTTTATTTTAAAGCTGCATTGATTGGTTCCTACTGAAGACTTAACTCTTCCAAAAAAGTACATAGTTTTGCTATAAAAAGCAGGGTTCATTGTAATTTTGATCAAAAAGTTAGTTTTTGCATTTGTTGGGGGTTATTTTCAGCACCAAACAAATGTCAACTCTCACTTATAAACACAAACATAGTGTTGTAAATGTTGTTCTTCATTAGTACAATTCAAAAAATCAAGGATCTCCTCATTGTTGGACTCACCCAGGTCGCCCAGCAGCGGCAGAAGATCAGTGGAGTAGCTGAGCTTCAGGTCAGGCAGAGAGAGGGACACTTGGGCAGGGTGCAGCGTCATGGAGAGGTCCTGGACGAACTCGGCAGTCAGACTCTCCTCCAACGCGGTCATGTTGGAGGTCACGTCATCTGGCAGGAAGATGAACATGCTGATGTCGTCCTGCATTGGAATCTGAGCAATCTGAAATGAAAAATGGTTAAGGAGAAATGTTTAAATTTGAATCCATCTCACCACGTGGCCTCGCAGTTTAGAAGTGACTAAAACACACTCACCGTGCATCTCAGATCTGAGTCAACGCCCATCTTCACCGGGTAGTTGTCCTGTTGCATCATGGGAACACGGACGGGTGCCCCGCCGTCCACCTGGAAGTTCTCCATGGCTCCGCTCTGTCCGAAGCGAGTCACCCACTTCCCTGTGTGCAGACAGGGAGCTGGAACGTGAACATTCAAACGGATCCCAGCCAGCAAAGCTTCTCCTGGATGTTTTGACGTCCATCACGCTCGGCGGATATTTGACAAACCTTTGAAGTAAGCGGCACTCACGAGGTTCACTCCGGAGTTCGAGGGTAGGGGCTTTTCCAAGAGGCGCTGCACCTTCCCGCCGGTCTCCCGAGCCACCCAGTCGCTGATTTCCTTCACGTCTTTGTTCCCTCCCAGCAGCACCTTCGGACGGACTCCGTACTGCTGCTCCACGAGCGAGAAGAAGTCCTGCTTCAGACGTCCTGGACACAGACGGTTTGAAGCTCAGATCTTCACCAATTGACCTTTTAATCAATAAGAAAATGTTGACTTTGCAAAGAACTCACGTCTTGCCATGTAGATGCGAGCGGCCGTGCTCAGGCCTTTTCCAGGCGTCCTGACGGCGACCAGCAGGTCTTTCAGGGTGTTGTGGAGCTGAGGGTCCTGCAGGGTGTGGTACCTCAGAGCCCTGAACAGCTGCCTTTGAGCCTGCTCAGACCCACCTGGAGGACAAAAGCCTCAGTGAGAAAACGTTCTGGAAGGATTCAGACGCATCGTCTTCCAACCTTTTGTCTGTCTGTGGAGCTCGTTCTAATGTGAAAATATTATAAATGTCACGACTTAAACTGCAGCGATTTAACGCGCAAACACACTTCCCTCAACCTGGTTGGTCGACGCGCCCGTACACACCATGAGGGTCAGACCCAGTTGTGTAGTTTGTGGTGTGTTTGTCTTGTCACCCATAGAGAGCTGCGTCAGCGCCGCCGACACACTGACGGGGGCCAGGAAGACGTTGGCGGCGGCCTCGCGGCTCGCCAGGGCGCGGAACAGGTTGTAGCCGAAGTCTGAGGTGGCGGCGGCCATCTTGGCGGCTGGCGTGGTGAAGAGCTCCACGTGCTCCTCCTCGCCGGCCGTCTCCTCGCCTCCCGCGTCCGGCTGAAACGGAGAGCCACAGGGCGGCTTTCATCGAGGCCAACGACGCGGCAGATAAAGAACAAGGCGGCGTGAGGTACCTGAGCCCGACAGACGCTCAGAGCGCCGCCCAGCAGCAGCAGCAGGGAGGCGGCTCGCTTCATCCTGCACAACAAAGACATGGAGACGTCTGAGTGCTTCCGACCAGGACGCCGTCGACCTCTTTTCTGAAGTTGTGTTATTCAATCACATCCAATGTCGAAGCAACACTGTTCTGTAAAAAGAACCAGAAAAGAGTTGGAAATATTTCAACACAATCTGGTGTGAATTAAGGGGAAAAGCTGAATTGACGGTTTATTTGACAGTGACAGCAACACGTCTCCTTTGGTAGCGCAAGAAGGTTTATACCGAGACCTCCTGCTGGTATGTGATGTAATTTTTATATTTTATTATGTTTTATTGATTTATTTAATATTAAGTGATTCGGCTGCTACTTTCTCTGAGTGGTAAAGACAAATTAAACCGTCCGTTCAAAGGAATCATTTCAGGGAAAAAGAAACTTCTTCACCAAGTGTGAGCCGTCCAGCCGAAGCTCTGCAGCTCAGTGGAGGTTAACACAATGTTTCTTTTGTTCTTCTGCAAACATCTGGTTCTGGCCCTCCCCCCTCCCCCCCCCCTCTCTCTTTCTGCCTGATGAGAAACCCAGACGGTTTCTTCTCATCTTTCCAATGCCTCCTCAAAACTAGAAGACAATTTTGTGCCTAAAACATAGCAGCACTTTATAAACGTTTAAGTTTGAGACCAAAACAGGAAGAGGTTTAAAAAGGCTGACACTAGTTTCTATGAACTTTTCATGCAACACAGTCAGAGTTGGACATTTGGAGGATTAAGACCTCTGCAGAGATTTTCCTTTTCTCTAAATCCAAAAGCGTGATATAAATGTACAGAGTTCCAGTGAAGCAGCACTAACAGTTCCTGCAGGAACTCGATCCTGAAACTCAGGAATGTTTCACTTCGATGATACTTCGTCCAGAAGGATTCCACAGAACTGCAGAAATGTTCTTGGCTTAAGTCTTCAGGGCCTGGAACTCGCCCAGAACGCTGTCAGCACCTTATATGTAATGACGTCACATAATGGATATCATATTAGACGTTACACTAAAAACCGAATC
>NC_084915.1:18473919-18493919 GCF_949316345.1 Pungitius pungitius
GTGTGTGTGTGTGTGTGTGTGTGTGTGTGTGTGTGCATGTGTGCATGTGTGCGTGTGTGTGTGTGTGTGTGTGTGTGTGTGTGTGTGTGTGTGTGTGCATGTGTGTGTGTGTGTGTGTGTGTGTGTGTGTGTGCATGTGTGCATGTGTGCGTGTGTGTGTGTGTGTGTGTGTGTGTGTGTGTGTGTGTGTGTGTGTGTGTGCGTGTGTGCAGGAGGCAGCCTGTGCTTACGTCATCGCCCTCATGGCGGTGTACTGGTGCACGGAGGTTTTGCCGTTGGCGGTCACCGCGCTGCTGCCGACCGTCCTGTTCCCCGTCCTCGGCATCATGGAATCCAAAGACGTGAGACACACACATGCACACACTCGCGCACACACATGCACACAAGACTTATGTCAGAAAAAGGCTTAATTATTAATTCATAGTTAGTTTGGGAATTCTTTAAAACATTTACGTTTGCGGCAAAAAGAAAAAACCCAACAGTCACAAATAGTAGAATCTACTGATCCAGCATCAGTAGATTCATTAGATGCAAAGATGCAAAATAAACAGGACGAAACCTCACTTTGAAGTAAATTCAGAGCTTCCTGTGTTAAAGCTGCATTAGTGTCCACCAGGGGGCGACTCCTCTGGTCCCATAGAGGTCTATGAGCGCCGCATGCCGTGCTGCTGGACAGCGCGTGAAAAGAGGATGGTTTCAAAGCCTGAATTTGGGGTTTTTTTATCAGCCAGTGAAAAGCAAGTGACTATATATCTGATGACATCAGGACCACAGAGAGCCTTTACATCTTCAGACTAAAGACACACCTCTTCAGCCTAAACCTCCAATAAAAAAAAGAAAATTGATGAAATTGCACTTTCTTGTTTCTGGTTTTTCTGACTTTGTTCCTTATGGTTGAAATGCTCTTATTGTAAGTCGCTGTGGATAAAAGCCTCAGATCAATGACATGTGAAGGAATGGAATATATGGACTGAGGCGAATGTAAAGACGGCGTATATGTCTTTGGTAGAGACCTGTCAATCAACATGTAGCCCCGCCCCCAAGCATCTTCTGCTTTATGGTCCATTTGTTTGACTCTAAATGGACCATCATTCACTAAATGAACATCATGCTGCATTGAAGAAGACTTGAAACTAGAGACTGAGACCATAATATTTTTAGTATAGCCTAATCTCTTATAACATCATAAAGCTGCCATTGTCGCTCAGGTGTGTATGCAGTACCTGAAGGACACCAACATGCTGTTCGTTGGGGGGCTCATGGTGGCCGTGGCCGTGGAGCACTGGAACCTCCACAAACGGATCGCGCTGCGTGTCCTGCTGCTGGTCGGCGTCCGACCGGCCTTGTGAGTCACATGTTGTCATCTACCCACTCACTCCCATTCGTAAGCTACCATGTACACAAACAGAAACTGGGATCAAACTGCCAATCCTCTGATTGAAGGACCTGCTTTATCTATTAGAGACCTGTCAATCAACGTGTAGCCCCGCCCTAAAGCATCCCCTCTTTTAAGGTCTGACTCTGGACTATAATTTACTAAATGAACATCATGGTGTATTGAACCAGACTCATGTTTACAATGTTTACTGAGGGAATAAATCAGGAGAGATGTAAGAGTCATTCTCTCATAGACTTCTATCAGACCAGAAAATACAATACAGCTTTAAGATCATTCACAACTGGAGGTCTCCACCTGACTGTCAGATATTCACATTAGTTATCTTGTGTCATTATTCCTACCGATTGAAAATGTATCCTGACAATCCCCTAGTTCCGTTTCCTTCAGTTCTGTGTTCAAGGTTTGTTGAAGCGTTTTTCACATTTTTCTCTCCATCTCCCCCTTTTTTTATCACCCAGGTTGATGCTGGGCTTTATGGGCGTGACCGCCTTCCTGTCCATGTGGATAAGCAATACGGCCACCACTGCCATGATGGTTCCGATTGTCCAGGCCGTACTGGAGCAGCTCCATGGCGACGTGGACCCTCAAACCCTCCTCCGAAACCCAGGAACACACGGAGAGCATCAGGAGAAAACCACTGCTTTTAACCATCTTGAGACCGGTATGACTAATCCACCTGCCGGACCCACATAAGTCAGACCTGCTTCAGAAGTGAACCAGCCCGGTATCCCAAAGAAGCTTACAGTCTCTACCATACCTTTACCACACCTAAAGTTTCCATGTGTAGATACAGTGGGGGGCATTGACTCAATCACTTTAGGCTCAGATACCTTCATAATGAAAATGTCTAACCTAACCACAAATTGTATACTCATGCCACAGCCGAAATCATCAATCCACAAGTCCCAGTCCAAGTCCAAGTGCTCGACTACCGGTCACCATGAGTTCTGTTGTAGTCGGGTCTTAAGGCATGATCAGGAATCAGGAATCATGAGACATTCAAGGAATTTGACTTGGTGATTGGTGCATGACAGCAAACAGTTTGACAATGGACAACAAAAGGCCAGAATGTTTGTTGGATTCACCTTCTGGGTGTAATTTTGTTTTTAAAAGGTTCTATTCAGTACTGCCAGTTGGACTGGCAGACTTACCATTGCCATGCACCCTGCCATTTGTTTAGCAGAGCCATCACATTGGCTTGAGGACAAAGTTCCTTTGGAGCTCTATCGTCTGCAGAAATTGTTGTTCCAGATTCCACAATGTCTCAAAGGTTTCGAAAACTATATTTCAGAGTTTTTGTCCAATTGTTTTAATTTATAAATCATCGAGTGACTTGAAAGACATCTGAACTTTAAATGTTTCCTTACAGGTCTGAACAGGGAAACCACACAAGCCAACTCAGAAAAATCCAGCGACTCATGCTCCCCCGAGGCTCAGACGGATCAGCAGGAGATCATCAAACCGACACCACAAGACAAACCTCCATCAGACAGCATCACCAGCGGACCAGGTGAGACCATAGAGGATATTAACTGTGGGTCATCGATACTCCATAATTTATTCTGGTTAATTCTGAAGATCAACTTCCTTAAAGGCTATTCGGGAGGGAAAAAGGTTCAAATCAATCCAAAGCCGATGGACCATGTGGAACGTGACCAGAATCTGTAGTGGACTAAAACACTCCAAACTGTCTCCGGTAGAAGTCTGCTGTCAGATGGTTTTGGAGGACCTGAACGACGAAGAAGACAGGAGGAAGTTGAATAAAGGACTCCTGCTGTGCATCTGCTACTCCGCCAGCATCGGCGGCATCGCAACGCTGACCGGCACCGGACCCAACCTAGTTCTGATGGGACAGATGAGCCAGTAAGTCCTCAGACTCAAGTCATCAGTAGACGTACATTTAGTGGCAATCTCACTACCTGAGGAAGTGCAATACTGTACAAAATAGAAGTGTGTATATATATATATATAAGAGAGGTCCAGGGTAAAAACCGTGAGCCGTGGTGTTGTGTTTCTGAGGAAAATTTGCGATTTTGTGCTATACAAAATGAAATGAAGTAAAATTGAAGCTAAAGGTACTTTAATGAAAGACAAAACTACTGTAATTGGATCCTGTTCTTGAAGTATTCAAAATTATTTCTGTAAAAACTCATAACTAAAACTAGTCTCAAATAGCTTTTTACTTTTAACTAAAACCTTTTGAGCAGAAACCCATAGTGAACTAACATGCTGCTTCAAACGGTTAGAGTTAGTTCTTGATTTTTGCTTCCTTGAAGGTGGGACTGAGAGTCGATCGAGTAAGTAGTTTACTTTAGGCTCTAAATGTTCAATGAGTTTATGATAAGTTGCTCATAATGTCTCCATTACAAGCAGATTTTATTGCACAACCATCATCATTGATGTTGATCTAAGTCCAGTTCTAAACGGACCTTTAGATGGGATCCGCAATCAGGTGAACCCTCACGCGTATTTTACGTGCTTAAGTCCATATTCAGATACTCTGGTTGAAGGCTTGTCGGCCTTTAGTTAACTTTGTTCTCTCTCGCAGGCTCTTCCCTCAAAATGGCGACGTGATCAACTTTGCCTCCTGGTTTGCCTTCGCCTTCCCCACAATGGTGCTCACACTGACGCTGGCCTGGTTCTGGTTGCAGTTCCTCTACATCGGCTGCAAGTGAGCCACCCAAAATTTAAAAAGAAAGAAGAGCCGTCCATCCCGGAGCGGAGCGCTAAAATCTACTTCTGTTTAATTATACACAGCCTACGGAAGACGTGGGGCTGCGGGGCGCCGCAGTCGGAGAAGGAGCGGGCGGCGCTTGGGGCGATCCGGGACGAGCACCTGCGCCTGGGGCCGGTAACGTTCGGCGAGGTCAGCGTCCTGGCGCTGCTCGTCCTCATGGTGCTGCTGTGGTTCACCAGAGACCCGCGCTTCATGGACGGCTGGGCCACCCACCTCTTCAACGCCAAGGCGGAGTGAGTGCTGCCAGGTGGAGGGACTAACGCTGGAGGGGGGGGGGGGGGGGGCGATCTGATGGCATTACCTTTGCGGCCAATCTCCAGCAACATTAGCTCAGCGTGTTTCTCTGGTAAATTAAAAATCGTAATGCTTCACATCAAAACAATGTTGTAACATTGCTATCGAATGAACACCATTAACACGGATTCAACGCTTTGAGAAAATAGGCGGTTGGATTAATTTCGTGGTCGTAGAAAAGAAAGACAAGCGTTGATTATTTTTTCAGGCTCAAAAAGGCTTTTGTATTTTTGACGTGTAGGTCAGAGAAACCTCTGAGATTCGGTTACTCTTTAAACAAGTCTCTGGAGTTTTTCTTTAACAGAAACTCTACACACATTTCTGTGTGAGTGTGTGTCTGTGTGTGTTCAGCTCTGGTCCTGCATTAATGTTCAGTGGAAAAAGAAGACTTAACCTAAAGTGTTGTTTTAGGCCGACCTTGCCTCTGGGCAAACAGACCCCTGAACACACAGGAATTGGAGGCGAAGGACAAACAGACAAATGTGTTCTGGGTACAAACTGTAAACTCTTGTGTGGTTCTGACCCGGACACATAATCTCACCTTTCACTTTATTATGACTCATCGACTCATAAAATGAGGAGATAACTTTCAAACAAGTTCAGAGTCTGGTCCTTAAAAAATTGTAAGTTTTTACTGTTAATAAGTAGAAGGTTCTACATAAATGCAGAGCTTTGACCGAAAACTTTGCAGTGCAATTTAAATACTGACAAAGCTTATTTCATGACGACCTAAACTTGATCTGAACATGAAAGGTTAAACAAGGTTAAAAGGTGTACAACTGCAGGAAATTGCTTTAGAATGTGCAAAACGACGGATTAATCAAATATCAACTTTCACCCAGTAGATCTCTGTTTATGTCCCGTGTAAAACTAAAGAACTACAGCAGTTGGGAGCAAAAACAGGACGTTAACTAACTGGTAAAAGGCTTAAAATGTGTAGAGATGACATACAAAATGTCTTTAAAGGTTAAATGATAATTATACTCTTATAACCCTTCATGAATACAGTATAGTTTGCTAGTTAGTTTGTTGGCCTTTTAGAAATGCTGATTAACTAGTTAGTTAGATGTGTAGCTGGTAACTAGTAAGATATTAAGCAAGATAGCTAGCTAATAAGCTAGGCAATAAAAGGTTCCCCTGGTCGGGTCTGGAAACAGTTCCGTTAGCTAACTAGTTCAGTATGTATATAGTTAGGTAGTAGTTAGTCAGCAATGTAGGTAGTCAACTTGGTAGCTAGTTACACATGTGGCTAGTTTGCTTCCTAACTAGTTAGTCAGTTAGATAGGTAGCTCATTGGAGATTGTGCTTGATAGCCAGTTAGCCAGTTAGCTAGTTAGCGCTGTAACTAGGTCCTGTAGAAGCTGATCTGAGGTCAGCTCTGTGTTGCTGCAGAAAGGATGTCCATGCTTACGTGTCATAGTGACCTCATCAAGTTGTGTTCATTCACAAAACCCGGAGTGGGTCACATGACCAGTTCAGGACTTCACTCATTGATCTGTTTGTCCTCACTGATGTTTTTGTTCAGAACGCCACTTCTCAGAACCTTTTTTTTCAACCTTTGGAAGCTTTTTTCTCAATGTTCCTAGAAAAGTGTCATCACTTATTCTGCAGAAACATATTTTATTTAGATTACCATCTTATTTTTTCTGATTTATTTATATATATATTTATTTTGATTTATTTAATTTAGTTATCTTTAAATCAAATAAAACCACAAACAGTTCATACAGGTTTACGCAAGTTCAAAGGAATCTGTCCCCTTGAACCTTCCTTTGTGCAAACTGATGATTTCAACATATTTTCTAATGGGGTGATAGTGAAGCTCAGTCAGCTGATGCCAAAATAAATATTGCATTTTCACCTGCAGTGATTTAACTGGAAATATGGAAGTGAAGAAAGATAGTGACAGCATACTACCTGCTCAGGTACTCCCACCCTAAGGAAACAGGAGGTTGACCTCTATTTCAATACATTTGCAAATGTGAATAATCACCAATGAAATCTCCATTTATTATCTAAGTGGTTGGTGTTGCATCATGTGACCTGAAGGATCATTTTGTGATGATGCTTGATAGAAAATTAACCAACTTCTCTTCCTACAGGTTCGTCACTGACGCGACCGTCGCTTTGTTTGTTGCTGTTCTGCTCTTTGTTCTCCCTTCAAAGCCACCACGCTACCTCTGCTTCTGGAGGAGCTCTGACACAGGTAACACACACAGGTAACACACACAGGTAACACACACAGGTAACACACATAGGTAACACACACAGGTAACGCACATAGGGAACACACACAGGTAACACACACAGGTAACAGACATAGGTAACACACACAGGTAACGCACACAGGTAACACACACAGGTAACACACACAGGTAACACACACAGGTAACACACACAGGTAACACACACAGGTAACACACATAGGTAACACACACAGGTAACACACACAGGTAACACACACAGGTAACGCACATAGGGAACACACACAGGTAACACACACAGGTAACACACATAGGTAACACACACAGGTAACACACACAGGTAACACACATAGGTAACACACACAGGTAACACACACAGGTAACGCACATAGGGAACACACACAGGTAACACACACAGATAACACACATAGGTAACACACACAGGTAACGCACATAGGGAACACACACAGGTAACACACATAGGTAACACACACAGGTAACACACATAGGTAACACACACAGGTAACGCACATAGGGAACACACACAGGTAACACACACAGGTAACACACATAGGTAACACACACAGGTAACACACACAGGTAACACACACAGGTAACACACATAGGTAACGCACACAGGTAACACACACAGGTAACACACACACGTAACACACATAGGTAACGCACACAGGTAACACACACAGGTAACACACATAGGTAACACACATAGGTAACGCACACAGGTAACACACACAGGTAACACACATAGGTAACGCACACAGGTAACAGACATAGGTAACGCACACAGGTAACACACATAGGTAACGCACACAGGTAACACACATAGGTAACGCATACACAGGTAACACACTTGGGTAATACACACAAGTATTACACACAGATAATAAACGCAGGTTATTTCCATTTTATCCAATTAGAGGTGTCACAGGGCCCCGCCCCTGCGCTGCTCACCTGGCAGGTGACTCAGAAAAAGATGCCCTGGAGCATCGTGCTGCTGCTCGGAGGTGGCTTCGCTCTGGCTAAAGGCAGCGAGGTGACTTTAAGCTCCTTGAGAGCGAGGCCATTTCAGAAAATGAATTAAGATATAATTATTTATCATTAAAAAAGATAATTAAGTTATATTACGAATTTCTTTAGAAAAGTGTGTGTGTGTGTGTTGTCAGGAGTCCGGTCTGTCCCGCTGGCTCGGTACTCAAATGACCCCCCTTCACGCCATCCCGCCATGGGCCATCGCCGTCGTCCTCTGCCTCCTCGTCGCCACCTTCACCGAGTGTGCCAGCAACGTTGCCACGGCAACGCTCTTCCTGCCCATCCTGGCCTCCATGGTAACGGAAGGGTCGAAGCTTTCTTTAGTCGCTGTTGAGTTACTCCACTTCCTGTAGATGTTTCACATTAAAAGCTTGTCAAGAACAGGAGATATGAGTTATACACGTTTACTGTGAAACATCCTGGCAGGAAGTTAGACTTGAACAAACATGCACACACACAGAAAAACATAAAGCAAAGGACACATGAATGGATGAGTGACTGAAACCCGGGTTTGTGTTATGAAATATGAAAATGAAATGGATTATTTGGTCAGTAATGGGAAAAATTCCCTTTTTAAATCATTACATGTACTCAATAATCCAAATATGAAGCTGATGTGATGAAGCTGATGTGGATCATTGTGTTCCAACCCAGTCCCAGTCGATCGGCTTGAACCCTTTGTACGTGATGATCCCCTGCACCCTCAGCGCCTCCTTTGCCTTCATGTTGCCCGTGGCCACGCCCCCAAACGCCATTGTCTTCTCTTATGGTTTCCTCAAGGTGTCCGACATGGTGAGTCGAAGTCGATGTGTTAAAGCTGCATTCTGTGTAGTGACCAGCAGGGGGCGACTCCTCTGCTCCCATAGACGTCTATGAGGAAATGACTCTACTTCTGTGTAGTAACCAGCAGGGGGCGACTCCTCTGCTCCCATAGACGTCTATGAGGAAATGACTCTACTTCTGTGTAGTGACCAGCAGGGGGCGACTCCTCTGCTCCCATAGACGTCTATGAGGAAATGACTCTACTTCTGTGTAGTGACCAGCAGGGGGCAACTCCTCTGCTCCCATTGACGTCTATGAGGAAATGACTACTTCTGTGTAGTGACCAGCAGGAGGCGACTCCTCTGCTCCCATAGACGTCTATGAGGAAATTACTCTACTTCTCTCTTGATTTATTCCCTCAGTAAACATTGTAAACATGGTCTCAGTCTCTAGTTTCAAGTCTTCTTCAATGCAGCATGATGTTCATTTAGTGAATGATGGTCCATGTAGAGTCAAACAGACCATAAAGCAGGAGATGCTTTAAGGCGGGGCTACACAATGATTGACAGGTCTCTACCACAGACATATACGCCGTCATCCTTTTCAGTCCAGATGTGGTCACTCCATGTTCACTCATTCATAAAAATCAGATGGCGACTCATAACCGCTTCCCCTGCAGGCTAGAACCGGCGTGGTGATGAACGTCATCGGAGTGGGCTGCATCACCCTCGCCATCAACAGCTGGGGTGACGTGATCTTCGGCCTGGACTCGTTCCCCTCCTGGGCCAACGCCACCTCGCCCGTGTAGTGACCTGTGCGACCTGCTGCCTCAGCTTGGAGTTCGGGGTTCTTGGTTCTTTGTTTTTGTACCTCAGCTCGTATCAGCTGGTTCTGGTTCTGAGCCTCACCACAACCAGAACTTTGCCTTTACATGTGGAGCTCATGGCTGCTGACGTTTTGGTGTCTGCTCCTTTTTCTTCATCTGTTTTATCAATTCATGCTAAGCTACGGACAATCAGGTTTTTCAAAATAAAAGCTCATTTTTTTTAACTGAGCTGCTTGAAGACCTTTTACTTGAATCTAGGATTAGGGTTATTGTGATTGGCAATAAGGAATCAATGCAATGAATATATATTACTAACTCTATGAATCATGGAACATTTGAAGTTCAAAAGGGACCAGGATCAAATATAATTATGAAACAGTTGGAATTTAGAGTAATATCTGACCTTGAAAAGGTCCTGAAACTAAGAATCGGACGCTTTGATTTGTTCCCTTTTCTTGGTGGTGACTACTTGCAGATGTTTTTTCTATATAAAGATGTAATTTCTGATGTTAAATCAGTGTAAAAACTCTTGATTCATTAATAATTAGAAAATATTTTGTAGGTTTATTTTTTTTGAGTTTCTAGGTATTAATGTGAGAGTGAATTTTAACTGTACATATGTTTAACCTTTGTATCTGTTTGCTAACAGTGTTATTTGGTGTTAATAAATAAAATGAATGTGTGACAACAAACCGTTGATTGTTTGATCAACGCAGAAAAAAAGCTGTAAAACGTGACAGAAGACGAGTGTTAAAGATGAATTCCATGGAAAAGAGTTAAAGAATAAAGTAAACATTTTACTTCACATCAATCACTACTTTAACTTCAACGACTTCTACTACATTCAAAATAACAGTTTTAGTTCTAGGTTTACTTTAATTACATTTAAAATACTTTTTATTGAACTACATTCAGATTCAGATTAGTTCTTCTACGGTTGTAAAGGTTTATTCTACTTTTGTTTTACATTATGAACGGAACCAATGTCTCATTAGATGTGTGAATGTCTTTCACTGGGTTATGAATCCTATCTGAATGAAGTCTGTGATTCTTAACAGGTTCATTAATCATCTCTTTGTTGTCTTATGTTCCCTCTTGCGGTCACAAAGCGAACAGCAGCTGCCGTAAACCACCGTAAAGCGTCGCAAACAGAGTCCTGCTTTCCGGCAAAACGGCTTCACATCATTTGATTTGTTGTACTGCAAAACAACAAAGACCAACGCTCATATGTGGACTCGATGGATTATTACTTCATCGGTTTAGATTATTATAAAGATTAAGAGTGTTTCCTGATCGCTCACGTCATCAGCCGGCGCCATGGAAACAGGTTTGTAGCCGTGGGGCTAACTGAGCTAACGCTACAGTCTAGTAGCTAGCTAGCATTTACCATGTACGGAGAAGACTTGGATGCATGTGCGTATTTTGGGTCGTTTGTGTGTGTTCTGATCAGTTCGTGTGTCTCATTAAGGACCAGTGAGCCTTCCAGCTCGCACGGGTTCTATCTGTAACGAAGCCATTAATGTGTGTTTCTCACTTACGTTCAGTTCATATGTGGATTATTGTGATTCAGATGGTGAGTCCTCCGCCGTTAAAGGGCTTATTTTATTTACTTCACAGGGTGTTAAAGGTCGGAGAGAATGTTGAGCCCTGATTAGATTTATTGTCATTTGCAGATTAATACCTGTTTCTTCAGTCCATCAAATATGTCCAAACCTCCCTGTCCTCATGTGACTAACGTCCCCCATCGTGGACGTGCTCTCTCATCACAGCACATTCTTTGTGTCGTATCACGTTTCCTTTACAACGTGATGGAGAATATCAGTAAAGCTGCTGTTTGCAGAGCTGTGAGGAAACGTCTTTGTTCCCTGGACACAAACCAGTGAGAACCATTAAAGAGGAATAAAACACGTTATAGGTTCAGTACCTTTGGACCAGTTAGTGTTCTAGTGGTTAATATGAGCATGGTGTGTGTGTAGTGTGTTCTAACAGTGAATTAGTCACATGTGTGTTTTATGATGAGTTTGTACATTAAATATTAAGCCTTGTTTCTAATCACGGTTCAAACTCCGTACGCTTGCATTAATATTTACACCTCAACAGGGGGGACGTATTGTTGGTGGTGGTTGCCATGGTAACTCGTATCATGGCTCCTTTCATGCTGCCTTCAGTGCACGCGCTCAACTCTGAGTCAAACTACTCCGAGTTGATTGAACCTCCTTCTTGAAACAGACACCTGGAATATTGGTCTCCCAACGTTTCGACCTCTTCACCCAGAATCCCACCTTCATGATGATGATGTTGTTGTTGTTGTTGTGGTCCAGAGGAGCAGGCCAGGAACCGCTTCCAGTCGGAGCTGGAGTTCATTCAGTGTCTGGCCAACCCAAACTATCTGAACTGTGAGTGACGGCGAATCCACCTTCACATTTCACTCTGACGAGAGTTTATGTCCAAAGGACTTTAGTTTGATTCATCATGTTTGTCTGTTTTTGTTTGTCCAGTTTTGGCCCAGAGAGGTTTCCTGAGGGAGAGAAGCTTCATTAACTACCTGAAGTACCTGCTCTACTGGAAGGAGCCGGAGTACGCCAAGTTCCTCAAGTAATACACCTTCTGTTACTAATACATAATCAAGCCTTTACCAGCCTTAACGTGGTCGACCAATCACAAACCAGCAGGAGGGAAAAGTCCTTTTTAGCTCATAAAGCTTCCTCACTGAAGTGTCCTTCATGTTCACAGCCATCCTCTTGGGCTTCAATGCTTCCTCTACGAGCTCTAAAGAAGGCAGCAAGCACCTTCCCTATGCTAAAGGAGCTAGTAAAGGAAGCATCAAGCACCTTCCCTATGCTAAATGAGCTAATAAAGGAAGCATCAAGCACCTTCCCTATGCTAAAGGAGCTAATAAAGGAAGCATCAAGCACCTTCCCTATGCTAAAGGAGCTAGTAAAGGAAGCATCAAGCACCTTCCCTATGCTAAAGGAGATAGTAAAGGAAGCATCAAGCACCTTCCCTATGCTAAAGGAGCTAGTAAAGGAAGCATCAAGCACCTTCCCTATGCTAAAGGAGATAGTAAAGGAAGCATCAAGCACCTTCCCTATGCTAAAGGAGATAGTAAAGGAAGCATCAAGCACCTTCCCTACGCTAAAGGAGCTAGTAAAGGAAGCATCAAGCACCTTCCCTACGCTAAAGGAGATAGTAAAGGAAGCATTGGTTCTAAGCGCTCTCCACATAAAGGACACTTCTTTAGTGAGGAACCTACATGTGATGAGAAGACTTGGATCGTGTGCATCAGGACATCCTGGTACTTTGAGCCACTCCCATAGTTCCCTGGATGTAAGTAGTGTCCCGTGTGGCTCCTCCCCCTCAGGTACCCACACTGCCTCCACATGCTGGAGCTGCTGCAGTACGAACACTTCCGGAAGGAGCTGGTGAACGCTCAGTGCACCAAGTTCATCGACGAGCAGCAGCTGCTCCACTGGCAGCACTACTCCAGGAAACGCACGCGGCTGCAGCAGGCGCTCGCCGAGCAGCAGCCGCCGCAGCAGCAGGCGCCGCCGCACGCCAACGCCGCCGCCAAGTGACCGGGGCGCCGGATCTGTGGCTGTTTGAGACGGAGGATGTTGTGGTTTTTTATTTTCCATTAACAAAGAAGCATTTTGGATTCAGATCCCTGGAATACGACCTGAGAGAGACATCAGTGGTGTATTATATTTAAATGTAAAGTGATATCAAATTAAATGAAATACGTTATTTAATATATCATATGATATAGAAAAATACTATAAATCATAGCATGAAATGTTATGTATTGTAGTATATTGTAATACAATCTGCTAAACGACTAGTATTACATTATTTTATATAGTATTTAGAAAGTGCACTATTATGAAATGATATCATTTTATAGTTGAATGTATCAAATAATAGTATCTAGACTCATGTTGTATAATATTTTAAAACGTCATTTAATATGATATCATATTATACATATTATAATATGCTTAATACTGATGCTCTGTGCCGATCTTCAGCTCGTTTGAACTTTTCTCAATAAATAAACGGAAGGATTTTGTGTGTCGTTCCGTTTTCTCCTGAAGCTCCAACATCTTTATTTTTTAATAACAGAAGATTCAGTTTCATGATCATTTTTGGTATAAATATTTTGAAGGATTCAACTGTTTTGACTTTGTTGTTAATAAAATGTTGGATATTTTGCATTTCTTTTGATGTTCATTGATTTGGGAATTTTGTCTATTAATGTATTTAATGGCTTCATTGCTGAGATAAATGATGATTCACATTTTTTTCTTTTACCCAACATGCAATAGGGCACAAATACATAACCAATTGTATATAGGTCAAATAGAGAATATATCTGGTATTTATATTAAATTTAACGAGTTTTTCATTTTAAAAAACTGATATATTTTAGAGTTATATTAGCATACCAATTGCAGCCTGTCATTTAATTGAATTATTAATTTCAATATCTACTTATTTAGTGATTGAAAAATAACATTATTCGATTAAAATAATATCGTTTTTCTCTCGTTTTGATTTCGAGGCGCCTTCGCTTTTATTCTGAAGGTCACGCGTAGGAAGTAGTTTGTGTGCCGTCCGCTGGAACCGTCTACCAGTGGAGCTGTTTTCCTCGCTTCACCTCGTCATTGATTCTGCAATAAAGTTACATTTATATTTCATCTAAGTGACGCTTTTATCCAAAGCGACCTACAAGTGCATTCAGTCCAGACGGAACAGAACCAGAGCAACAAGAACCAAGGAAGTGCAAAGTCTTCAAGAAATCCAAACTACAAAGTGCTATAAGTAAGAGCTAATAAAGTGCTAATAAAGGGCCAACCCGTCCAGGTACAGGTGTGTTTCCAGCTGTCTACGCGTCTAACGTCATTGGGGAGCGCATTCCTCCCTTTACGAGCCACATGTAGCCGCCTTATGTAACATGGGACCGGTACGTGTAACGGGCTCAGGGCCGTTACTTGGTACATGCTAGCGCCGGTACGTGTAACGGGCTGAGGACCGGTACGTGTAACGGGCTGAGGACCGGTACGTGTAACGGGCTGAGGACCGGTACGTGTAACGGGCTGAGGACCGGTACATGTAACGGGCTGAGGACCGTTACTCCGCAGCCTGCCGCGTTGTGACCCCTGAGATCAAAGTCCACAATGCAACGGGGCACCTCATCTGCGATCTAATTGAAACCCGTGATTTCACTCAACAGGTCTCCAGCTCCGGGTCCTCACGAGCCGGTAAGTGTCTCTAAACTCATTCAATGCACATCTGCATCTTCATGTCAACCTGTGACTCGCACATTTAAAAAGTAATTTAGGAAAAATCAACATTTATACAAAATACGTTTATATTGTCTACGTATCTTATAGTTTGTTTTAACATTTAATAAAACAATAATAAAAAATACAGGGAAAACATCTTTTGTAATTTTGAACTATAAGACGGAAATGACCGTTTTAACTGTTAACTAACCCTAATCCAGAAAACTACAATCAATTAACTTTTATTTTCGTAATTCCTTTTTTGGTTTTGCCTATACAATGAAATATGAGGCGCAGCATCTAAACCGGAAGTACGTCACTTTTCACAGTAAGAGTCAACGCAATAGAGAGTTTACACGCTGGAAAATGGTCTGTGATGAGAGTAAGAAACCAGGGGAACATTAGAGGGAAAGTGAAGTAATGAATATAAATGATCCAATGGGAGTGTGTTATAAACAGTAGATTACTGCTACCCATCAATACTCATTAATCATTTCCCTCCATATTAAGCTTTTGCTTCAGTGAACAGAGACAGTTCTGATTCATTCTTTGCAGTTTTAATTCCTAAATATTCTCGAACTCGTTGACGTTGTGGTGAGGCCCAACACACCCCCACAGACCAGGGACACACTAGAGATTGAAATCATTGGCAGATTCAAGATATTTATTGTTATGTCTACAGTCTTATATTTCACAGCAGATACAACACCTCAGTTCTTACATTTCCTTGAACATTCCCCTCTGTCCTAACTGCTTACTAAAGATGTTCCTCACTATTCTCCCCCGTCCTTCACTACCCGCCCCCCCTCGTCTGGTATGTCTGGTATCTCGTCTCCCCCCGCCCCCCCCAGCGCCTACACACACATGTGACCCTTGCCCCTGCTAGTGTCTCTTTCTCCATATCTCTACCACTGTGCATGCTGGGAGTTTTATAATGTCTGTTGATCTGTGGGCCTTCTAGTAAATCATTAGCTCCCTGCATTGATCTACAGCCCCACACGTACACAGCTACCTGGACATGATTATGACATAAATAAATGTTAATACACAAACCCTTTCCCTCACAGCAGATTCTGTTCATATGACAGAGATGATTTAAACATGGCAAGTAGTAAGCCAGGTGTACGACAGGAACAGTGCAGGGACAACCTCCATCAGGTAGAACCTCCATCAGGTAGAACCACCATCAGGTAGAACCTCCATCAGGTAGAACCTCCATCAGGTAGAACCACCATCAGGTAGAACCTCCATCAGGTAGAACCTCCATCAGGTAGAACCTCCATCAGGGACAACCTCCATCAGGTAGAACCTCCATCAGGTAGAACCACCATCAGGTAGAACCTCCATCAGGTAGAACCTCCATCAGGTAGAACCTCCATCAGCTAGTACCTCCATCAGGTAGAACCACCATCAGGGACAACCTCCATCAGGTAGAACCTCCATCAGGGACAACCTCCATCAGGTAGAACCTCCATCAGGTAGAACCTCCATCAGGTAGAACCTCCATCAGAGCAGAGTAAACATCTCACCTGTAGGTGGCAGTGTGAATATACATTTATATATAAAGTAGTGGATGAACTCTAATGTTCGCCTGGTAGTCGCATCACAGACTTAATTCCAGCATACAAACTCTCTGTTGTATTTACTTTTACTGTGAAAATCTACGTACTTCCGGTTTAGATGCTGCACTTTGTTTTAAAGGAAAAAAAGGGATTTACAAAACTAAAAATAATTTTCTTGTTTTGGGATTTGGAAAAACAAGAAAACGAACAAAAATAACGGTATTAATAATTGATCGTTTAAACGGTAAAACAAACTATCAAAAGGTACACAGATCTGACCAGAAACAGACCCAGGTCCTCCACCAGAGACCGGTCCACCAGGGACAGACCCAGGTCCCCCACCAGAGACCGGTCCACCAGGAACAGACCCAGGTCCCCCACCAGAGACCGGTCCACCAGGAACAGACCCAGGTCCCCCACCAGAGACCGGTCCACCAGGAACAGACCCAGGTCCCCCACCAGAGACCGGTCCACCAGGGACAGACCCAGGTCCTCCCCCAGAGACCGGTCCACCAGGGACAGACCCAGGTCCCCCACCAGAGACCGGTCCACCAGGAACAGACCCAGGTCCCCCACCAGAGACCGGTCCACCAGGAACAGACCCAGGTCCCCCACCAGAGACCGGTCCACCAGGAACAGACCCAGGTCCCCCACCAGAGACCGGTCCACCAGGAACAGACCCAGGTCCCCCACCAGAGACCGGTCCACCAGGGACAGACCCAGGTCCTCCCCCAGAGACCGGTCCACCAGGGACAGACCCAGGTCCCCCACCAGAGACCGGTCCACCAGGGACAGACCCAGGTCCCCCACCAGAGACCGGTCCACCAGGGACAGACCCAGGTCCCCCACCAGAGACCGGTCCACCAGGGACAGACCCAGGTCCCCCACCAGAGACCGGTCCACCAGGGACAGACCCAGGTCCTCCACCAGAGACCGGTCCACCAGGGACAGACCCAGGTCCTCCCCCAGAGACCGGTCCACCAGGGACAGACCCAGGTCCCCCACCAGAGACCGGTCCACCAAGTCACCAAAAGTGACTCTTTACTGAAATGTGTTTTTAATTTAAATGAGAATTATTGATCCTGTTTGCATTATTGCGTATGAAGTAGATGGTCTTTTCCAGTCAGAAGATGATCCTGCAGCGCGTGGCAGTAGTCGGTGCGGGGGCGGCGGGTCTCTGTGCCGCCCGGCACATCTTGTCCCGCCTCGACCGCTTCGCCCCCCCGGTGCTGTTTGAACTCGGAGCCAAAGTCGGAGGCACCTGGTGCTACGACGAGCGGGTCGGGACCGACGAGGCGGGACGGCCCATCCACAGCAGCATGTACCGAGACCTCAGGTCGGTACTGGCGCCTCTTACCGGGTCGCTGGTTAGTCTCACCGGGACTAACCAGGGACCCGAACCAGTATTTAGAATTTAAATCTGAATTTTATTCTTATATTGAGTTCTAGTGATGACGTTTATTACGACAGCTTTGCTACTTTGTTTCTCTCATTGTGAGATTCAGTGTAAAGAAACAAACCTGGTGTGTGGTCATAGGATCCAACATTTAACCCTCTCCACAGAACCCTCCTGTTGGGCCATTGTCTGATAAATAACAATTCTACCAGAACGTGCTCGTCTGGGCAAAGGTTTCTACAGTCAATACATATCTGACAGTAGTGCTTCAGGCTCTTTGAGAGTGGCGATAGACGCTAGTGCTCCTCTGGAAAGGATCTAGACTAGTTTGGTGAGACAGCCTTTAAGCATCTAAGAAGGTTCTCCGTAGCTTATTACTCATCGTTAAAGGACAAAAGCGTAGAAATGCTCCCCGTCGTCACTGACGTCCTGCAGACGCCAAATCAGAATAGAAAGTTCCATCTGATGGAGGTTCTACCTGATGGAGGTTCTACCTGACGGAGGTTCCATTCGATGGAGGTTGCCCCTGCAGTGGTCCTACCGTACACCTGGCTTACTACTCTACATATTTGAATCATCTCCGTCATATGAACTGAATGTATTGATCCTCCTCTGTGTCTCACTGAGGTTTCTTCCCTCTTGTCCCCATTGAAGGGTCTTCATGTTTTGGGGGGTTGTTCCTGTCCTGATGGGAGGGTTTGGGGACACAGGAGGTCTCATGTGTACAGACTGAAGCCCTCTGAGGCTCATTAGTCATTTATCATTTTGGGCTATACGAAATAAAATGAATTGAATTGAACTTGTTTCTGGTAACTTTTGAAGTTTAGCATTGGTACTTTTCCAGTCTTCAAGTGCTTCCTGTCATTACAGACAGTTTAGTCCTCTGGTCCAGACCCCAGTAGAACCGTCCTTCTCGTCTCCCCCCACAGGACCAACCTCCCCAAGGAGGTGATGATGTTCCCTGATTTCCCTTTTGACTCCCAGCTGGACAGCTTCCTGCCCCACCAGGAGGTCCAGAGGTACCTGGAGAGGTACTGCCAGAGCCACCACATCGGGCCTCACATCCGGGTGAGTGGTAACAGAGTAGAACCATGACCTCAAAGAACCTCATGTAGTCCATGAATCAGCAGGCAACAGATGGATCATAATTCTACTCATTAATATTGTTAAACTGCCTAATAAAGGTTATTCAAAGAGACTAAATGACCTTCATTAAAGGGACTTGAACGCATCATCACATAATTGGATTCGAATTGTTCCAAAAATCCTCCAAAGTCTATTCCTAACCGCTGCTCCATGACCTGGTACAAACCTCACGGGGTCAAGGAAAGGTGGTTAGGAGAGTTGATGAGGAGGTAGGAAAGGACACAGTGGTGTTTAGTGAATGGTGGAAAATTCTCAATACAGTTATTGAATGAAAATAATTTAGAAATACGCAACAACACCACTGCGACCCACTGGAGGGCCGCGCCTCACAGTTTGAGAAACCGTGTCTTGAAATAACAACAGTGTATAAAGGAGTTCATTAATGCAGATAGAAGTTTGAGTCGTTTTCTCTGCTGTTGTCAGTTCAACACGATGGTGGAGACGGTGAAGCCGGTCGTCACGGCAGCGGAGGGGGAGAAGGAGGAAGGCGGGACATCGTGGGAAGTGACATCATCGGATGCTTCAGGTGGTCGTAAAACAGAAGCCTTTGACTCGGTCTTCGTCTGCTCAGGGTAAAATGAGACTTTCACTTCATTGTACTTTGATGTTTAACGAGAGTCGTTGTGTCACCAGAACGCTGCATTTGTCACATGAAATGTGTTGTGATTGTTTAAGGCACTACTCTGATCCTCACATCCCTGACATCCGGGGAATCGAGCGCTTCAAAGGTACACTCACTAATATTGGTACTTTAACACTAAATGTTAGTGGTGTAAATGAATGGTCGCCTCTGATATTCAGTAAAATCATTAAGGATGCTGTCATTAATTAATAAAGTGTGACTTTGAAGCTGGTTGTGTGTCGTCTGCATGACTCACACTGTAACGACACATGAAGGCATCTCAGACGCTTCTTTGTGACGTCACCAACATGCGTCTCCTCCATCACACCTACGCAGCTCAGAGTCGATTCACTAAACACCGCTGTGTCCTTTCCTAACTCAACTCTCCTAACCACCTTTCCTTGACCCCGTGACCTTTCCCACAGGTCAAGGACCAGTGGTTAGACATAGACGTTAACAATTCAAATCCAGCCTGATGTTCACTTACTTTATGATGCGTTTAGGTTCTGAAAATGAGACGTTAGAACATTATTGCGATGCATTCCGGTGTCATCTGTAAAATGTAGTTTTGGTGATGAATTACCAAAAAATGCCAGATAATAATTCTGATCAGTTCACTTCCTCCAGGCGCCTTATTATACAGCATTAAACATATTAAAGACAATTGTATTTCCTTGACATTTGAGTTGTGTGTTTTTATGAAGAAAAAAGCCCTAAAAG